>NC_090656.1:175683122-175907101 GCF_040937935.1 Hyperolius riggenbachi | reverse complement strand
AGTCCCCGACAGGCCCGTTGGTCGTTATTTTTTACGAGGTTCAGATTTATTATCACATACACTCCAGGCAGCAAAAACATCAAGGCAGATGCCCTGTCCAGATGTTTCGAATTAGAGACAGCACAGCCTCCCGCTTCTGAGTCCATCATCCCGCAGAGGCTGGTGTTAGCAGCCACAGAGACCTGGGAGGATTGGACAAAGGTTTTGGGTCCCTTTCAGCAGGATGTCCCTGAGGGAAAACCGGAGGGGGTCTTGTTTATCCCACTGTTTTTTCGTCTACAGGTCTTACAAATGTTTCACGCCCATAAGAGTGCTGGTCACCCTGGTGCTGCCAGAATGCAGGATCTGATTGCCAGGTGTGCTTGGTGGCCTTCTATGGCATCAGACTGCAAGGAATATGTCAGGGAATGTGCGGTATGTGCCAAAAGTAAACCCTCCCGGCAGGCACCTGTCGGTACCTTACAGCCTTTACCCGCCCCGAATGATGGTAAAAATTCAAGTAGCCAATTTCATGTAAACAAAATTGGTAAATGTGGTGGTAAAAATATAAAGTGCATGGTAACCAATGCTCGGAGCCTTGCAAATAAAATAGACGAACTAGAGTTCATTCTGAATGACAAAGGCTATGACATTGTGGGAATAACCGAGACATGGATGGATGAAAGCCATGACTGGATAGCTAATTTAAAAGGATACAATGTGTTTAGGAGGGATAGAACAGGGAAAAAAGGTGGAGGGGTTTGTCTCTTTGTTAAGAATTCTCTTACAGCTGTCCTCAACGATGAGATGGAGGAAGATTGCGAAGATGTGGAGTCCGTTTGGGTAAATATTCATGGTGGAAATAAAAGTTGCCAATTGCTTATTGGGGTATGCTACAGGCCACCTCTTATTAATGAAGCTGCAGAACTGCGATTACTACAGCAGATTGAAAAAGCTGCAGGTAAAAATGAGGTCATAATTATGGGCGACTTCAACTTTCCAGACATTGACTGGAGTATTGAGGCTACCCATTCTGGTAAAAGCAGCAGATTTCTGGCAGCACTACAGGACAATTACTTGACTCAAATGGTAACTGAACCAACTAGGGGGAATGCGTTACTGGATCTGATCATTTCTAATAGACCAGATAATGTATCAAATGTGCAGGTTCAAGAACATTTGGGAAATAGTGATCACAACATGATAACGTTTGAGCTGGTGACTGATAGGCCACGGGGCAGCGGGACCACTAAAACTATGAACTTTAGAAAAGCAAAGTTCACTCAAATTAGGCAGGCACTAAGTTTGGTGAACTGGGATAATGTACTACAAGGGGAAGACACTGAAGGGAAATGGCAAGCTTTTAAACTTATACTCAATCAATACTGTAGTATGTATATCCCATATGGAAACAAAATGTCTAGGAATAAAAAAAGGCCTCTATGGATGAATAGAAAGGTTAAAGATAAAATGAAGAGGAAAAAGAATGCCTATAAGGTCTTAAAACAGGAGGGGACAGAGGCTGCACTAAGCAATTATAAGGAGTGCAATAAAAATTGTAAAAAAGAAATTAGGCAGGCAAAGATTGAAGCTGAAAAACAAATCGCTAAGGATATCAAATCTAACCCAAAAAAGTTTTACAAGTACATTAACTCTAAAAAAAGAAAGGTTGACTGTATAGGACTCCTAAAGGATGAGGATGGGAACTCAATGGTGGATGACCAAGGTAAGGCAGAGTTATTAAATGCTTTCTTTGCTTCTGTCTTCACAAAAGAAACAGCACTGTTGCAAACTACAGAGGCGGAAGAGTCTCAATCTTCTAACTGTAATATTAAATACTTAACGCAGGAAGAAGTGAAGGCAAGACTAAATAAATTAAAAATAGACAAGGCACCTGGCCCGGATGGCATGCATCCTCGGGTCCTAAGGGAATTAAGTTCAGTTATAGATAAACCCCTTTATCTTATCTTTTGTGACTCTCTTGCAACTGGCAGAGTCCCAGTGGATTGGCGTACAGCCCACGTTTTCCCATTATTTAAGAAGGGCAAAAAATCTGATCCAGGAAATTATAGACCTGTAAGTTTAACATCAGTTGTATGCAAACTATTTGAGGGGTTACTAAGAGATACTATACATGACTTCATAGTAGAAAATAATCTTATTTCTCAGCATCAACATGGGTTTACTAAAGACAGGTCCTGTTTGACTAACATGCTCAGCTTTTATGAGGTAGTGAATGCTAATATGGATATTGGGAATGCTGTAGATGTGATATACTTGGACTTTGCAAAGGCCTTCGACACTGTTCCCCACAAAAGTCTGGTGCAAAAGTTGAGGATGCAAGGACTGGGGAAGAGTCTGTGTTCATGGATAGGGAACTGGCTAATGGACAGAAAGCAAAGAGTTGTGGTCAATGGATCATACTCAAAATGGGAGACTGTTAGCAGTGGGGTCCCACAGGGGTCTGTTCTGGGTCCAGTGCTCTTCAATTTATTTATTAATGACCTAGTAGATGCAGTAGTGAGCAATGTTGCTATTTTTGCAGATGATACAAAATTGTGCAGAATCATTAACTCTCAGGAAGATAGTGTCATATTGCAACAGGATCTGGATAGGATGGCTATATGGGCACATACATGGCAGATGAAATTCAATGTTGACAAATGTAAGGTCATGCATTTTGGACGTACTAATGGTCTAGCACCATACAAAATAAATGGGATACAGTTGGGGACATCAAACTTGGAGAAGGACTTAGGAGTACTCATTGACAACAAGTTAAATAATCGTACTCAATGCCAAGCAGCTGCAGCTAAAGCTAACAACATTTTGGGATGCATTAAAAGGGAAATAAAAACTCGAGATGCTAGCATAATATTGCCCCTGTTTAACTCTCTAGTAAGGCCACATCTGGAATATGGAATTCAGTTCTGGGCACCACATTACAAAAAAGATATTGCAGTTTTAGAGCAGGTGCAGAGACGAGCAACAAAATTGATGCGTGGGATGGAAGGTCTCACTTATCGACAAAGGTTAGATAAACTGGGTTTATTTAGTCTAGAGAAAAGACGCCTTAGAGGGGATCTAATTAACATGTATAAATACATCAGAGGGCAATATAATACCTTGGCGGATGAGCTTTTTGTCCCTAGGCCTTCTCAAAGGACTAGAGGACATGATCTGCGCATGGAGGAAAAACGTTTTAGCCATTTATTTAGGAAAGGGTTCTTTACAGTAAGAGTGATTAAGATGTGGAATGCATTGCCACAGGAAGTCGTTATGGCAAACTCTATACCTGCATTTAAAGGGGGCTTAGATGCTTTCCTTGAGTTGAAAGACATCCATGGCTACAATTACTAGGTAATGCCTAATGATGTTGATCCAGGGATTTTATCTGATTGCCATCTGGAGTCGGGAAGGAATTTTTCCCTTTAGGGGCTAATTGGACCATGCCTTGTAAGGGTTTTTTCGCCTTCCTCTGGATCAACAGGGATATGTGAGGGAGCAGGCTGGTGTTGTACTTTATACTGGTTGAACTCGATGGACGTATGTCTTTTTTCAACCAAAATAACTATGTAACTATGTAACTATGTAACCATGGACCCACTTGTCCATGGATTTTGTGGGTGAGCTCCCCAGGTCTGAAGGCATGTCGGTCATTTGGGTGGTAGTCGACCGCTTCAGCAAAATGGCCCATTTCGTGATTTTGAAAGGACTCCCCTCGGCCCAAGAATTGGCTGACCTTTCATCGTCCACATTTTCCGGCTGCACGGCATTCCGGAGAACATTGTGTCCGATCGGGGAGTCCAATTTATCTCTAAATTCTGGAGGGCATTTTGCCACCAAATGGGCATGAAGCTGTCTTTCTCGTCAGGCTACCACCCACAAACGAATGGGCAGACTGAACGAATTAATCAGTCTTTAGAACAGTTTTTAAGATGTTACGTTGCGGAGGCACAGAATGACTGGGTGAAGTTTCTGGCTTTTGCAGAATTTGCGCAGAATAATTTAAAGAGTTCTTCTTCTGGTTTTTCCCCGTTCCAGATTGTGACAGGGAGGTCACCCAAGTTCTCCCCTTTGCCAGTTGCCTCTTCTCCGTTCCCAGCACTGGAGGATTGGCAGAGGTCACTCAGGGACAATTGGGGAATTGTTAGAGATAATTTGCAGAAAGCGTTCCAAAGTCAAAAGGGTCAAGCGGACAAGAGACGTTCCATGGAATGGAAGTTTCAGCCAGGGGATTTAGTCTGGGTGTCCACACGTCACTTGACCCTGAAGCAGCCTTCTGCCAAACTGGGCCCCAGGTTTGTGGGTCCGTTTTCTGTGACCAAAAAGATCAACAACGTCACTTATACCGTTGATCTCCCCGCCAGCATGCGTGGGGTGAGATCATTTCACGTATCCCTGCTCAAACCTGCAGTCCATGTGGGCCCTACTCCTCCTCCTCCTGTCCTGGTGGATAGTCATCCTGAGTTTGAAATAGAGAAAATTTTGGACTCTCGCATTGTCCAGAACTCGGTACAGTATCTGGTACACTGGAAGGGATATGGCATTGAGGAGAGACAGTGGGTACCGGGGACTCGCATGCATACGGATGAGTTGAGGAAAGAGTTTCATGCCTTACACCCCGAGAAGCCTGGTAGGAGTTGTCCGGAGTCCACTCCTCGAGGGGGGGGTACTGTGATGAAACGCGGAAAAGCCGCTGTCTCTCAAGGCGAGGCGGCTGTTTCCGCGTCCAGCATGGCGTCACAACGCGGAAAAAACGCCGCATGCCGCTTAGGCAGAGCGGCGGAATCCGCATCGGAGGCGGCTCCCGCACTCAGTTCACTGGATACATTGCAAGACAGTACTGGTGTGGCTGGGACTGATAGTCCACCAAGATTCAGACTTACACGCGCGCGAGCACAGAGGCAGAGTTTAAATAGCAGTTAGAAGGGTGTCGGCTGACCAGCTGGGTCAGCTGACAAATTCCACTACTCTCATTGGACCAGCAATTAGGGAGGTCCTGGAAAGGTCCTAGAGTATATATACCGCTGGTTGTTCACTTGCTCTTTGTCTGGCGTGCGATCACATATGTGGAAGCACCCAGATCCGTAGTCAGATCCGCAAGTGTGCCGGGACCAGCTGGAGCTGTAATCCTACACTTAGCTAGATTTTGTTGATAGCTTAAAGTACTTGTTTGATTGTGATTATTTGTTATGACTTTTGCCTGCCTTGACTACCCTTCTGAACTCTGATCTTGTACCTTGATATTTCTGATACCCTGTTGCCGAACCCCGGCTCGTTTCTAGACTTCGCCTCAGCCTCCTGATTCTGTACCTCGATATTTCTGATACCCCGTTACTGAACCCTGCCTGTACTTAGACTCCGCCTTTGCCTCCTGATCTTGTACTTTATCTGTCCGTGTGTGTACGACCTGGCTTGTCCGACCTCGAGAACCGACCTTACCGTTAGAGGCGGTTCCTCGCTCTGTTAGCGACCTTTCCTCCTGAGGGTCACTTCCAGACATCCTTCCTACTGTCAGTCTGACTCCTCCCGTCTTGGAGAGCTCAGGTCTGCAGAAGGAATCTGTGCAGTACTCCTTGCTGCACTGAGGCCTAGTCCTTAAAGTGTTACTGTTACACCAAACACTACACTCTACTCAGGTGAACAGAGGTTAGCTAGTATATCGGATTATCGGTGAGACTGCAGATCACTTATAATCTGGTATATATCTGTATTCCCAGTGATACTGCAGATCACCGGTAATCAGATCCTCTCTGTGCTTCACCGATCGTTACAGTGGGGTTTATAAAAGTAGCAGCAACAACATAGGTGAATTATTTTTCATTCTTCACATTCATACCTAACATACTACTCCAGGCTCATTTGACCTTTTTTGTCAGTTTACTTTCCTGAGTCTCAAATCCCCATTGGGTCACTTCAGATTACTTTTTATGATAAGTGAAAATTGTATACTTACCTACCGGTAATTTTCCTTTCCCCATGCCTCCATGGCAACACAACGGTATTAGCCCTGCCCCCTAATACCCCATAGGATGTGTTATGTATAGGTGTTTTGAGAGTAACCCAGCCAGCTGTCTTGTAACTGGTACCTCACCGAATAGTGGGAAGGCAGGCTGTGTTGCCATGGATGCTGACCGCTCTTCCGAATTCTAAAGAAGTTGCGTCTGAAGTATCAACTTTGTAATAATTAATAAAGGTATTGATATTAGTCCAGTTCGCTGCCTGACATATTTTTTCAGGAGTAACTTTCGCTTGAGATGCCCATGAGGTAGCAATACCCCGAGTCGAGTGAGCTCGGATTTCTTTTGGTGGTTCCTTTCCCAACGATTTATATGCATTATGTATAACTCGAACCAACCAAGATGCAATTGTTCTGCTCGAGGCTGCCTGACCTTTCCTGTAACCAGCCTGTATAATAAACTCAGATTTTCTAATGTCCCTTGTCGCTTGCACATAAGCCTTCATAACTCGAGACATCCAAGGAATGAAGTCTAGAGGAATCATGCTGCGTGAAATTTGGCAACGACCACTCCTGATTGAGATGATAAAGCGAGGAGACCTTTAAAAGAAACCCCTGAACAGGCCTGAGCTGCACTCTATCGGGATAGAAAATAAGATATGGCTCTAGATGGCTGAGAGCTTGCAACCCCGAGACTCTCCGAGTTGAGGAGATCGCAACTAAAAAGATTGTCTTTAGAGTTAGGTCCCACAAAGAACATTGTTCTACAGGCTCAAAGGGTGGCTTTGTAAGATACTCTAATACGAATGGTAAGTCCCATGTAGCAAACATTGGTTTTGTAGGGGTGTAACTTCATCACTTCTGCCACAAATTGTTTTATGAGCAGGTTTTCTGCCCATTTCTGACTGGTTAAGGCCAATATTGCATAAATTATTACCTTGATGGAGTGGAAACTTAGGCCCTTTTCCACTCCCGTTTGAAGAAAGGCCAAAATCTCATTTACTAATGATTTAAGGGGATCAAAGTTGTGCATTCTCGCAAATTCCATAAAAAGTTTCCAGATTCTCTGGTAGGTGGTATTAGTGGAAAGTTTCCTAGCTTTCTGTAGAGTCGAAATTACTGCCTCCGAACAACCGAGATTCCTCAGCTTCCTCCTCTCAACTTCCAGGAGATCAGCTGCAACCGAGCTAGGTTTGGATGATATATTGGTCCTTGAGATAGCAGTTCTTCGCTGAGAAGAAGTTTAAGTGGCTGAGTCATTGTCATCTGTAGAGCTATAGGAAACCAGGGCCTTTTGGGCCAGTATGGAAGAATCACTATTAAGGTTACAGGTTCTGATCTGAGTCTCCTCAAGAGATGCATTATCGGAACTGGTGGGAATACATATGCCAACTGGAAAGTCCAAGGCGCCGTCAATACGTCCACCTCTTCCGCATACAGTTCCGGGTACCGACTGTAAAACCTTCTGCACTTGCTGTTGTTTTTCATGGCCATTAGGTCCACTTCCGGAATCCCCATCTGTGAACAGACCCAAAGGAATACTGCCCCATGCAGTTCCCACTCGTTGGAGAGTTGTATGCGACTGAGGTAGTCGGGAATAATGTTCAAAGTGCCCGAAATATGTGTCGCTGAAAGAGAGACTAGGTGACTTATTGTATATTTGAACATAGCTCTCGTCTCCTCCAACAGAGAAAGGCTCTGAGTGCCCCCCTGATTCCTGATATAGGCCACCGCCGTCGTGTTGTCCATTCTCAATATCACCACTCTGTCCTTGACTAGATGATAAAAGGCTTTCAAGGCACAATAAGCTGCCCTCAATTTCAGTCTGTTTGCCGGCCAACTGTTCATGATATGAGGCCAAACTCCCTGTGCTATCTCCTGCGCACAGGAAGCTCCCCAACCTGTTGTGCTTGTGTCTGTCGATACAATGATAGGTTTCTCCTGTCTTAGTTGAACTCATTTCAGAAGGTTGCTGTCTGTAAGCCACCAACTTAAATCTCTCTTCATGAAACTTGTTATTAGAATGTCCTGTTGCAGATTCACTCCATCCCATTGTTGAAGAAACCCCTGTTGAAAATTTTCAAGTGCCAATGTGCCCACGGCACCATTGGTATGGTGGATGACATTGTCCCTAGGACTTTCAAACACAATCTTGCTTGTGCATGATGCCCCAGAAGTACCTGTGACACTCTTTGCTTTATTACTGGCACTTTTTCTTGTGGTAATCCTACCGCATTCTCTTCTGTCAGAAATCTTGCTCCCAGATATATCAGATCTTTTGTCGGTGAGAGATGGCTCTTTCGATAATTTATTATCCAACCGAACTTTACAAGTGCTTGAATTAGTAGCTGTCTGTGAGCAGATATCTCCTTTTCTGACTCTGCTAGGAGCAGGATGTTGTCCAGATAATGATGACAACGTAGACCTTGTAGTCTTAGAAGTGCGATTATCTCTATCAACACCTTCGAGAATGTCCTCGGAGCTGTGCAAATCCCGAACGGGAGGCAGACAAATTGAAAATGTGGATTTCCTACAGCAAACCGGAGATATTTTTGGAATGATTCTTGTATAGGGACGTGCAAGTAAGCGTCCTCCAGACCGACTGAAAGCAAGAAATCGTTTGGTTTTACTGCTGTGATTATCGTGTTCAATGACTCCATCTTGAACTTGTCTAGATGTATGTATGAGTTCAGACTTTTTAGATCTAGGACCGGCCTCCAATCTCCCGACTTCTTTTGTACAATGAATAGGGTTAAGTAGAAACCTCGTCTTTTCTCTCGATCTGGGACTGGTATAATAGCTTGCTTTAGATGCTGCAGGTAAGTATCTAGTATTGCTCTTTTGTCTGCAGTTCTAGGTGTTTTTGTCCTTTTGAAGTGCTTTTCTGGTAGAACTTTTGAAAAGGTCCAGAAATGCCCTGACGTTAGAGTTCTTATTACCCAAGGGGAATGGATGTGAGATTTCCATATATGGGCAAAATTTTTTAATCTTGCTCCCACCGGACATTACTGGCCTTGACAATTGTCAAAAAGACTTCTTAGGAGTTGTTGCCAGAGTTGCCTTTTGCCTATTAGCTTTGGCGTAACTGGTTTGACCCTTTTGCCAATTTCTTCGATAACTACATCCAGTTTTGTAATTCCTGGTATTTCAATATCTGGACGACTGTTGCTGATTCTGTGTTGTCGGAAACTGCCTTGTAGGACGTCTGTCCTGCGGTATGAGAACCGATTTACCGCCTGTAACCCTCGTGATTGCTGTATCCATTTTATCTCCAAACAAAGACTTTCCGTCAACGGAATTTTACACCAGAGCAGACGGGAAGCCCGGTCCGCCACCCAGGACCTTAGCCATAAGGCTCTCTTCGCTGTAACAGATACCAGTATAGACCTTGCTGAAGAACGGATAACGTCTATGGCCGCTTCTCCAATGAAATCTGCTGAGATTTTCAAATCTTCTAACGAAGCAATCAACTCGTCTTTATCAGCATCCTCTCTCAATCCTTGCTCTAAGTTGTCAGTCCATGCTCTAATAGCCTTACCCACCGAAGTGAGAGCAATTGCGGGTTTGCAAGCACCACCACAACCTACATATATCTTCTTTAGGTCTAGATCAAGCTTTCTGTCCAAATGATCTTTAAATGCAATAGAATCTTCTATTGGAAGCGTGACATGCTTTGCCAGTCGGACTACCGACGCATCTACTGTAGGTGCATTTTCTAAGGATTGTACTCCTTCTTCCGGTAAAGGATATAGCTTTGAAAGTCTATTGGCCATGGGCGTTTTCTTCTCAATCCTTTGCCATTCTTCATGAATCAAATCTTGTATTTCTTCCATGATTGGGAACGTCGTTCTGGTTTTGGATAAATGTTTATAATATCTCTTTTTAGGTTTTTTAGATGTATCTTGCGATTCCGGTTCTGTATCTTCCCATCCGATCACATCTCTCACTGCCTTAACATACAGCTCTACTAGAGCAAAATCAAAAACAATTTCCAGTTCGCCTTCCGGAACTACAATAGCTGATGTAGAAGGCTGATCCTGATTGTACAACTGTTGTTGCTGTGATAATTGGACTGGTAGTTTTGCTATGTAATCTTGCATAGAATCTTGCACTGCTTTTTGTATAATTTCCGAAACGTCTACCGGTTCCGCAGTCGTTTCTTTTCCTTTTTCACAAGACCATCTTTCCTGGATCTGCTGGTTGAGCACATGCCCAACAAAGTTTTTCTTGACTTTCATAAACTGGAGATCTTGATTTCGATTTCGTTTTTTTATGAGATTTAGTATGTTTAGATTTTCTTCTCCGCGATCTCTCCTTAGAATTCGACCTCTCTCTTGACCGATTCCGTGGAGGTGAGCCAGATGCACGCCTTTTATTGCGTGATCTCGAACTGCAATGAACAAAAAGCAGTAATGAGCACTCCTAATAATTTTTTTTTTTTTAAAGAGACACTGTAACGAGAAAAACGTCCCCTGGAGGGGTACTCATCTCGCGACTGTGAAGCCTCAGGATCCTAATAAGGTTTCCCCCGTCCTCCTCTGTCCCACGGGGGTCTTGCTGCAGCCCTTCAAAGCCGGCGCAACAAATCCGACAGCCTGTTCAATATTTACCTTTCCAGGCTCCAGCGGGGGTGCTGTTTCGGCTCTTCTGTTGGAGATAGGCGGAAATAGCCGATCTCCGTCGGGTCCGTTCTACTGCGCAGGCTCAGGAGACTTGCGCCTGTGCAGTAGAGCGGCCCGACGGAGATCGGCTATTTCCGCCTATCTCCGTGGGAAGAGCGGATACTGCGCCTGCGCTGGAGCCATGGAGGTAAATATTTATATCGCCGCCGCTCCGGGAGGATTTTCACCGCCACCGTGGGACCGAGGAGGACTGGGGAGTCTCAATAGGATCCAGAGGCTTCCCTCGCCCGAGGTGAGTACCCCCCAGGGGACGTTTTTTCGTTACAGATTTTCTTTAAACTTACCTTTAAACCCCCTTACCTTTGACTTTAATGCTGGTCTGTGTAGGGCCTGTAGGCATCCATAGTTAGGCAGCCAAAACAGCTGCAAGGAGGAACAGAGAGAAAGTAATATAAGTGAAACCTATACTGTTCAGAGAAGTCCCAGAGATAGGGAAGTAAGTAAAAATATTTGTGCCTACCAGCAAGGAGTCTGAAAATGAAATGTATATATAGAGATTCTGTATGTATAAACTGTATGTATAAACTGCCGTGCGGGAAATTTTCCCCCGTGCGCACAGCCTTCAGACACTTTGTACAGCACGCCAGCTGATTAAATAGGCTGTGTGCGCTGTGAGCCAGAGCACGGCTGGCGCACAGTTCCAGCCGGCGACAACAGCCAATAGGGGCTGGCGGAAGTTATGTTTTTCCTCAAACTTCCGATTTCTTCTCCTGCGTTCCATTTGCCGATACCCGGAAGCCATAAGATAGTGGAGCGCACGCCGGACCTTGCTCTGTGCGGCCATGAAATTCAGCAGACTCTCGCCAGGCAGAGAAAGAGGAAAGGATGCCAGCCCAGACCGCACTATTAGAGTGGTAAGACAAAGGAACTCTAGCCCATGACATTGAGACACTGTGTCCATAAAAACACATGAGCGAGCGACATTATATACCCTCAAGAACCAGAAGAACGGAGTCACCACATGTAAGCCCATTTAGAGCCTGTTTAGTGGTCCTGCAACAGGGAGGGCAGCCTGTACGGGGGTCACATGATGCGACCGATAAGGGAGTAAAAATAAAAATGTTTTGCAGGATTAAAAGCCTGCCGTCCTGTGAGGTGAGGGACCAGGAAAAAAGACAGCTGGCTGGGTTACTCTCAAAACACTTATACATAACATGTCCTATGGGCTATTAGGGGGCGGGGCTAATACCGTTGTGTTGCCATGGAGGCATGGGGAAAGCTGGATTCCAGGGAGAGAAACAACCTAGTACACTTTGAGATATACTGGTGATGGCTAAAGATGTCATTGTATTAAACCGGTTAGATTACTACAAAAGTTTACCAGCGCAGGATTTTACTACAGGCTTAGCAGGCAAAATAGTTAAAAAGGGCTGAGGTGTGCCTGGTGATTTGGACGCCACAAAAGGCTGCTATTCAACTAGCGGCTATGTATTTGTGTGTAATTTGGGTGCTAGAGTTACTCCAGCTATCGGGGAAACAGTAATAGGCACCCATTTGCAGTATAGACGAGCACCAGGAAGGTCCTTTATGAAGCAATTATTGTAGGCTTTTAGAGCCGCTCGCCTTCCTACTGTAATCTCCGTCTTTATGCTGTTTACTGGCCGCGTTCCCCTCACAGTAAAGTAATGCATTGAACAGTGCATCACTGTGGCTCGATTAATACTCAATAAATTTACAGCTTTGATCTATTAATAATGTATGTGCTGTGTGCGGTTAGGGTTGCCACCTTTTTGGTGGAAAAATACTGGCTTGGGGGTGTGGCCTGGGGGCATGTCCTAAAATTGGGAGTGGTTTGCCACCCAGTACATGTCTTTCTCCTTGAGTTTTTTTATACGGGGGTCCCTCAACAGGCTGGACAGCATGAAAGACCCCATCTGCACAAGGTTGGATGCCGACCTACTAGTCATCTCCTCTTCCTCACTGATGTTAGATAAGTTCTCCTCCTCCCCCCAGCCACGAACTATACCACCGGTACCCAAAAGGTGAGCAGCACAAGCCCCCTGCGACGCCTGCTGCGGTTGTTCTTCCACCTCCTCCTCAAAGCCACCTTCCTCCTCTGACTCCTCTTCCCCAGACGACTACTCCTCCGCCCTCCTCTGTGCTGCCGCAGGTGTTGACGACAAATCTGGTTCCGGTGATGGTGGTTCCCACAACTCTTCCTCCTCTTCCTGTTCACGCTCTTCTTCAGCTTGATCCACCACTCTACGCATGGCACGCTCCAGGAAGAAAGCGTATGGGATCAGGTCGCTGATGGCGCCCTTCGCTGTGACTCACCAGGTTTGTCACCTCCTCAAATGGACGCTTGAGCCTGCAGGCATTACACGAGTGTCCAATACCTCGGAAAGAAAATCCCCAGCTCCCCAGAGCCTGCCCGAGCACTGTAGCTGTACAGATACTCGTTGACGGCTTTCTCCTGTTGTAGCAGGCAGTCAAACATGAGGAGCATTGAATTCCGGCGAGTCGGGCTATTGCAAATCAAGTACCTCACTGGCAAGTTCTCTTTCCTCTGAATATCGGAGAATTGCGCCATGGCTGTGTAGGAAAGCCTGAATTGCGCACACACCTTCCTGGACTGCTTCAGGTCCTCTTGTAAGCCTGGGAACTTACACACAAATCGTTGGATTATAAGATTCAGCACATGTGCCATGCAGGGCAAATGTGTCAACCTGCCCAAATTCAAAGCCGACATAAGATTGCTTCTGTTGTCACACACCACGTTGCTGATCTCCAGTTTGTGCGGGGTCAGCCACTGATCCACCTGGTTTTTCAAAGCGGCCAGGAGTGCTGGTCCGGTGTTACTCTCGGCTTTGAAGCAAGACATGTCCAAGATGGCGTGACACCGGCGTACCTGGCATGCAGAATTGGCCCTGGGGAGATCGGGGTGTGCAGTTGGAGAAGAGAGCGCAGCAGTAGAGTAGCACTCAGCCAAGGAGGATGTCGACAGCAAAGAGGATGTAGGAGGAGGAGGCTGAGAAGGAGAGCAGGTGGCAGCAGGCCTGCCTGCAAGCCATGGGGGTGTCACCATTAACTCCGCTGCACAGCCACGTACTCCATGCTTGCCAGCAGTCACCAGGTTTACCCAATGTGCCGTATAAGTAATATACCTGCCCTGACCATGCTTTGCAGACCAGGCATCTGTGGTCAAATGGACCCTTGACCCAACGCTTTGTACCAGAGATGACACCACTTGCATTTCAACATCACGGTACAGTTTGGGTATCGCCTTTTTCGAGAAATAATTGTGGCCTGGTATCTTCCACTGCAGTGTCCCAATCACCACAAAGTTTTGGAAGGCCTCAGAGTCCACCAGCTTGTATGGTAACATCTGGTGGGCTAACAGTTCCGCCAAGCCAGCTGTCAGACTCCAGGCAAGGGAGTGACTGGCAGACATTGGCTTCCTCCGCTCAAATATTTCCTTAATGGACACCTGGCTATGGGCAGAGGAGCAGGAACTGCTCAAGGTGAGAGGCGGAGTGGAGGAGGGTGGCTGTGAAGGTGCAAGGGCAGCAGAGGATAAAGCGGCTGAAGATGCTGCACCTAGAGGAGGAAGAGGAGGCGGAGGGAGGCTTTGCATTTATGTGCTGCTTTTCCTCATGTGCTCATCCCATTGGTGTTTGTGCTTCTTGATCAAGTGCCTTCATAAGGCAGTTGTCCCTAGGTGGGTGTTGCTTCTTCCACAACTCAATTTTTGGTGGCAGATATTACAGATGGCATTGCTGTAATCTGAGGCAGACACACACAAAAAATTTCCACACGTGTGAGCTCTGGGTTAACGGCATTCTGGTGGTGGCAGCAGTTGACGTTGAAGGGTGTGTTTGCTGGCTGTCCCTAGGTGATGATACATGCCGCCGGACACTGCCACGAGCTGTTTCTGATGAGCTCCCCCTGCTTCTTACAGCAACTTGTCTCCTCCTCCTCTCTGTCTCCCCCTCTGATCTGTCCCCCTGTTCATCTTGTCTTCCAGGATCCTACGTGACATCCATGCCATGATCATCATCATCATCATCCACAGCTTGGTTTGTATCAGACACCTCAAAAACTGCACCAACAACAGGTACTGCATCATCCTCACACTGTACATTCATAGTGACGCCTAACTGAGAATATGAGGTGGTGTAACATCCTTAGCACCTTCATCTTGTACCAATAATGCTCTTGCATAAGTAAATTCACCACAAACCTGTGTGAATAACTCCTGCAAACTCTCAAATGGAGCAGCTGTGGTGCTAGTAGTCGTGGTGTTGGCTGCTGGCTGAGTGTTAAGTAGTTGTGGGGTGCCCAAATCAGAGCAGTAGGAGGAAGATATGTCACAGTTCCGTCCGGAAGCTGAGGAAGATGAGGTGTTCTGTGTTATTAAATCAAGTATGTACAATGAGGGTAAAGTATGTACAATGAGGGTATCAAGTATGCCCTCATAATCTTGGGGGTTGAGGGTACGTGCCCTCTGAACACTGTGCATCAGTCGAGGGCCGCACGAAATCACACCAGCACGACCCCAAAAAGACCTACGGGGTGTCCTGCTTCTGCTTGTCATTTTTTCCATATTGGGTATGCAGTAATACTAACAATATTCAATAGTGGTAGACAGTGTGTGTAATCACAGAGGCCCACAATCAGTGTCAAATACACAGCAGCTGTGTATGTGTGTATCACAGTAGTAGAACTGCAAAGCCCAGCAACTGACTGTGGACTGCATGCAGTGTGTGTAACCCACACAAACAGATATCAATAACATATACAGTAGCAAGCTAAGCACAGCTTATGATAGACAGTGTGCTGGCTTGCTTGCAATATAGATAGGAGAGTATAGTAGAACTACACAGCCCAGCAATGACTGTGTGGCCTGTATGCAGTGTGACCAGTGACACACACACACACACACACACATTTTTACAAGGGAAGGGACCTCCTCCTAGTGTTTCTCATACTGCTGTAATTTAACATACAGTGGTGTGAAAAACTATTAGCCCCCTTCCTGATTTCTTATTCTTGTTTTTTTATTATAATAAATTTTTATTTCAGAGTAGAGATACATACAGGTCAATGTTCATATAACATTAAGGTTGCCAATTTACCATACAGCTTAGTATAATATTATCTTATACCTCAAATAGTGGTGATATAGTTATAGGCATGTCCATCTTGTTGGAGGGTCACATATAGTCCGAAAAAAATGAAATGATTAAATACATTTCCTCTTGTACTTTTTCTTACTTGTTCTGAGGCGCAAGGAAAGAGAGTCTCAGTCCACTACTCCCAAAATTGGGGTTGGACTGGATCTCAATTTGCCCCCCAGTGATCGGAGAATGGTAGGAACAGTGGTCATTAACCTACCTACCACACTGATAAACATATACTTCTCTTCAGTTAGTCGTAAGATTAGTTCAAGAGTTATGATGTATTATAGATTGTTTTTATTAGTAAAACTAAACCACCAATATGCGCATTATTAGGTTCAACACTTCAATAGTTAGTTCTACTGTCTAAACTGGTAACCAATTAAAAGTGAGATCTCTCCTCTGAGATTTTAACTTTGAAACTTGGAAGCTGTATATCTCTCTATTCATCTATATCGTCTTATTGGCTTACTACAACTCTATTCTACAACTACAGCCATGTCCACTCAGGTGTAATTGGCCTATATAATGTATCTTCATTCAGATGATATTGGGCGGAGTCTTTATGGGATGCGTCTTATCGCCATGTGGAGATATTCTAGCTCGAATATACTTTTCCATAGTTAGATTATTCTTGAAAGTACAAAGTATTACATGGAAGGGGATAGGATCTGACGTCTTCCAGTTGCTCACAATTATATGTCGGGTAGCTAATATGATATGGCATATTGGTAGTTTAACTGATTGGTCAATTGTATCTAGGCCGATGGATAACACTGCTAAAGATTGAGACAAACAAAAAGTGTTGAGGAAATGTTGTTGGATATATGCTTCCGTTTGTATCCACAAAGCTTGTACCACCGGGCATTCCCATATCATATGTATTAATGTGTCAATCGAGGTGGAGCAACGCCAACATTGTGGGGAAGAATTAGTGTTAAACAGGGCTAACTTCCTAGGTGTTAAATACCATTTAGAGAGAATCTTAAACCAACATTCCCAGTGGGAGGTACATTTAGATAATTGTAAGAGACTTCTATTAGTTGATAATATTTGAGGTATAGTGATTTGTGTATGCAAATCATATGACCACGTTTGGACATATTTAGTCAACGGAGATATCTGATGTCTATTCAATACCCCATACCATAAGGATATTGTTCCTTTCTGAGGAATTGTGGTGTTTAACATAGTAAGTATTTTATCATTAATTTCTGGGAGAGCTATTTTTTTGTTTTTTAGGAAATCCAGAATTCTGTGGCAAGTAAAAAGGGTACTGAGTGTTAATTGGAATTCTTGGTGTACATCTCTAATCTCTTTGATTTTGTTATGCTCATATAAGTCATTAATGAGGGTTATCCCAGCTAAAATCAGAGGTTCTACATTTAAGTCATTCATGAGTAATTGCAATGTGGATAGTGGTATTCTCGGAGTGATGGACTGTGTATTAGGAGGAGGGCGTTTTAGGAAATATTCCCATGCTAATAGGGTAGCTTAGATGGATGGAAAATCCGTTTTGGGGGGTTTGAAACCCAATAAGTTGATGCATAGAAGGTCTCTTAAGGATTTCTTTAGTAGGTTTTGTTCGAGGGAGACCCATTTCTTATTTGTATTATTTGACCATGATTTCTTATTCTTTTGCATGTTTGTCACACTTAAATGTTTCTGCTCATCAAAAACCGGTAACTATTAGTCAAAGATAACATCATTGAACACAAAATGCAGTTTTAAATGATGGTTTTTATTATTTAGTGAGGAAAAAAACCTCAAAACCTACATGGCCCTGTGTGAAAAAGAAATTGCCCCCTGAACCTAATAACTGGTTGGGCCACCCTTAGCAGCAATAACTGCAATCAAGCGTTTGCGATAACTTGCAACAAGTCTTTTACAGCGCTCTGGAGGAATTTTGGCCCACTCATCTTTGCAGAATTGTTGTAATTCAGCTTTATTTGAGGGTTTTCTAGCATGAACCGCCTTTTTAAGGTCATGCCACAACATCTCAATAGGATTCAGGTCAGGACTTTGACTAGGCCACTCCAAAGTCTTCATTTTGTTTTTCTTCAGCTATTCAGAGGTGGATTTGCTGGTGTGTTTTGGGTCATTGTCCTGCTGCAGCACCCAAGATCACTTCAGCTTGAGTTGACGAACAGATGGCCAGACATTCTCCTTCAGGATATTTTGGTAGACAGTAGAATTCATGGTTTCCATGTATCACAGCAAGCCTTCCAGGTCCTGAAGCAGCAAAACAACCCCAGACCATCACACTACCACCACCATATTTTACTGTTGGTATGATGTTCTTTTGCTGAAATGCTGTGTTACTTCTACGCCAGATGTAACGGGACACGCACCTTCCAAAAAGTTCAACTTTTGTCTCGTCGGTCCACAAGGTATTTTCCCAAAAGTCTTGGCAATCATTGAGATGTTTTTTAGCAAAATTGAGACGAGCCTTAATGTTCTTTTTGCTTAAAAGTGGTTTGCGCCTTGGATATCTGCCATGCAGGCCGTTTTTGCACAGTCTCTTTCTTATGGTGGAGTCGTGAACAATGACCTTAATTGAGGCAAGTGAGGCCTGCAGTTCTTTAGATGTTGTCCTGGGGTCTTTTGTGGCCTCTCGGATGAGTTTTCTCTGCGCTCTTGGGGTAATTTTGTTCGGCCGGGCACTCCTGGGAAGGTTCATCACTGTTCCATGTTTTTGCCATTTGTGGATAATGGCTCTCACTGTGGTTCGCTGGAGTCCCAAAGCTTTAGAAATGGCTTTATAACCTTTACCAGACTGATAGATCTCAATTACAGTACTTTTGTTCTCATTTGTTCCTGAATTTCTTTGGATCTTGGCATGATGTCTAGCTTTTGAGGTGCTTTTGGTCTACTTCTCTGTGTCAGATAGCTCCTATTTAAGTGATTTCTTGACTGAAACAGGTGTGGCAGTAATCAGGCCTGGGGGTGACTACAGAAATTGAACTCAGGTGTGATAAACCACAGTTAAGTTATTTTTTAACAAGGGGGGCAATCACTTTTTCACACAGGGCTATGTAGATTTGTTGTTTTTTTTCTCACTAAATAATAAAAACCATCATTTAAAACTGCATTTTGTGTTCAATTATGTTATCTTTGACTAATAGTTAACGTTTTTTGATGATCAGAGACATTGAACTGTGACAAACATGCAAAAGAATAAGAAATCCGGAAGGGGGCAAATAGTTTTTCACACCACTGTAAATAAAAAATAATAATACCTGTATTACCGTATATACTTGAGTATAAGTCGAGATTTTGGGTCCAAAAAAGTGGAACAAAAGTGGGGGTCTCGACTTATGCTCGAGTCTCCACCCCTCAAGTGCATATCATCCATGTCCCCTTAGTGCCCTGAGTACCCCCCGAGTGCCTCCTTGTCCCCCGCCATGTGTTTTGGCTGATTCCGATACAATTTATGTGAGCCCTGAGACGCGTGCATCTTTGTCATCCCGCTAATCTCTCCCCCGAGTCTCTCCCCTAAGCCAAAGCGCATCGATATGCGCTCTTACCGGTAATGAGTCCGATCGTTATGCATAGAGGTCCTGCACAGCGTTCATTCAGACTAGAGATGGGAAGTTCGGATCTTTTCAATGATTCGGATGATTCGAATCGGATCATTGAAAAGATCCAGACCTTTGATCCGAATCTCGGATCATTTTACTAGGGAAGCATTCGGGGGTGAAATGACTAGCAGGACATGACTTTCCCTGCGGTGGACAGAGAAGGGGAGGGGGGTGGACACATAGAGAAGGGGAGATGGTGGACAGAGACGGGAAGGGAGTGGACAGAAAAGGGAGGAGGGACGAGCAGAGAGCAGAAATGTTTGTTTGCACACAATACCCACATGCTGCAATCATATGCTTTACATATATTTCACCTATATGTTCATCTGTATACCTTGGATGCAAACGTCGCACAGTGAAAGAAAGCATTCCCCAAAGCATTCCCAGAAGTAAAGTGCAACTGTTTAGATAGAGTGCAGGAGGATCATATTGCACTGCAATCACAGTGCCTGCCCTGTTCTAGCCCAACACGCTGTCTAGAAAGTTACTGAGCTGTGCCAAAAGTTTCCAATTTGTTCAATGTGCACAACTACGGTACGGAACAGACAGCCTATAATGAGCAGCACATTATAGCCAGTATGTGTGCTCTACACATATCTGGCAGTGGCACCGATGTCCCCTCTCTCTGATCTACCTGTCCCTGCCAGGCTGGCTCCCCTCCAACAGAGCAATCCATCTCTGCTCTGCTTCCAGGACCCCGCTGCCCACTGAGAGGGGGGTGTGCCGCTCCTGGCCCCGCCCCCTTTGCGATCCGAATCACTTATTTGGATGATTCGACTCACAAAGAAGATTCGGATCTAAGATCCGAATCGTTCATGATCCGGACAAAACTAATTCAGACCACACTGGATGTAGGAGTCTCCTGTATATGATGCCCCCTAGTGGCGCCTTTAATTACTTGCGCTGCTGCAGGACGTCATAGATAGGAGACGCTTACATCCAGCGTGGTCCGGTGAGTGAACGCTGTGCGGGACCTCTATGCATAACAATCGGACTCTGCACCAGTAGTTCTGCACCTGCGCAGTAAAGCCCAGAGGACGTCCGATGACGTCAGCGCGCCCGCGTGGGACGCAGAAGAGCCCGTCCTTGGAGCGCAGAAGAGCCCGACCTGGCAGCCGGCCTGGCCAGGTTGGGTCGGCCACTGAAGACGACCGGAAGCCTCTGGAGCGGCGGCGAGGGCACCTCCTGCCTGCCACGGGCTGGAGGAAGCCCCAGGTAAGTGGATATGGATTTTTATTTTTTTAAAGGTTTCCCTGAACCTTACCTTTAAGGTAAAAGTTGGGGGTCGGCCTATACTCGGGTCGGCTTATACTCGAGTATATACGGTAAATGAAAATACAGTCATTAAAAGCACAGCAGAGCCCACAAGCAGCCTAAAGGTGCCCACTCACCATGCAATTTTTAAAATATATTTTAAATTCAAGACTTTCAATACATTTTTCTAACTGATTGTAACATTTCAAAAATTTGACCAATGTACCATACACCTGTGTTAAATTTTTACCCAATTATGAAAAAGATGAGTGAAAACGCTAAGAAAATTGCATGGAAGTATATACAGTGGATTGCAAAAGTATTCGGCCCCCTTGAAGTTTTCCACATTTTGTCATATTACTGCCACAAACTTGATTCAATTTTATTGGAATTCCACGTGAAAGACCAATATAAAGTGGTGTACACGTGAGAAGTAGAAAGAAAATCATACATCATTCCAAACATTTTTTACAAATAAATAACTGCAAAGTGGGGTGTGCGTAATTATTTAGCCCCCTTTGGTCTGAGTGCAGTCAGTTGCCCATAGACATTGCCTGATGAGTGCTAATGTCTAAATAGAGTGCACCTGTGTGTAATCTAATGTCAGTACAAATACAGCTGCTCTGTGACAGCCTCAGAGGTTGTCTAAGAGAATAATGGGAGCAACAACACCATGAAGTCCAAAGAACACACCAGGCAGGTCAGGGATAAAGTTATTGAGAAATTTAAAGCAGGCTTAGGCTACAAAATGTAAAAAAATTCCAAAGCCTTCAACATCCCACGGAGCACTGTTCAAACGATCATTCAGAAATTGAAGGAGTATGGCACAACTGTAAACCTACCAAGACAAGGCTGTGTACTTAAACTCACAGGCCGAACAAGGAGAGCGCTGATCAGAAATGCAGTCAAGAGGCCCATGGTGACTCTGCACGAGCTGCAGAGATCTACAGCTCAGGTGGGGGAATCTGTCCATAGGACAACTATTAGTTGTGCACTGCACAAAGTTGGCTCTTATGGAAGAGTGACAAGAAGAAAGCCATTGCTAACAGAAAAGCATAAGAAGTCCCGTTTGCAGTTTGCCACAAGCCATGTGGGGGACACAGCAAACATGTGGAAAAAGGTGCTCTGGTTGGATGAGACCAAAATGGAACTTTTTGGCCAAAATGCAAAACGCTATGTGTGGCAGAAAACTAACACTGCACATCACTAAGAACACACCTTCCCCACTGTCAAATATGGTGGTGGCAGCATCATGCTGTGGAGTTGCTTCTCTTCAGCAGGTACAGGGAAGCTGGTCAAAGTTGATGGGAAGATGGATGGAGCCAAATACAAGGCAATCTTGGAAGAAAACCTCTTGGAGACTGTCAGAGACTTGAGACTGGGGCGGAGGTTCACCTTCCAGCAGGACATTGACCCTAAACATAAAGCCAGGGCAACAATGGAATGGTTTAAAACAAAACTTATCCATGTGTTAGAATGGCCCAGTCAAAGTCCAGATCTAAATCCAATCGAGAATCTGTGGCACGATCTGAAAACTGCTGTTCACAAATGCTGTCCATCTAATCTGACTGAGCTGGAGCTGTTTTGCAAAGAAGAATGGGCAAGGATTTCAGTCTCTAGATGTGCAAAGCTGGTAGAGACATACCCTAAAAGACTAGCAGCTGTAATTGCAGCAAAAGGTGGTTCTACAAAGTATTGACTCAGGGGGCTGAATAATTACGCACACCACACTTTGCAGTTATTGATTTGTAAAAAATGTTTGGAATCGTATGATTTTCGTTCCACTTCTCACGTGTACACCGCTTTGTATTGGTCTTTCACGTGGAATTCCAATAAAATTGATTCATGTTTTGACAGTAATGTGACAAAATGTGGAAAACTTCAAGGGGGCCAAATACTTTTGCAAGACACTGTATAAGGAAACTGACAATCTACCCTACACCATTCAATTTTCATAAAAATTGATCAGAAAAATCCAGCACTCCCGATAGACTTTTATCGAATAAAAATGGGAAATCCGATCGGATTTCTTGCTCGAATAAAAAAAAGCTTTTGATCTTTGTGGAAAATACGATCGTTTTTATCGAATTTCTGTAAAACCGGATCATTTTATTGTATCATGTGTGGTCACCTTGGAATTTTTTTTTCAATTTTTCTAAAGTTTGTATGGTGTGTTTTACATTGTCAGTTACACACCCTAGCAATTTTCTCAGAGTTTCCAATCATTTTTATCATAATTGGGGAAAAATTGAACATAGGTGTGTGGTACATTGGTCATATTTTTGAAATGTTACAATCAGTCAGAAAAAATGGATTGCAATTCTTGAATTGAACAGATATTTAAAAAATTGTATGGTGTGTGGCCACTTTAAAGGGAACCTAAACTGAGAGGGGAAATGGATGTTTCCTTTTAAACAATACCAGTTGCCTGGCAGCCTGGCTGATCTCTTTGGCTGCAGTAGTGGCTGAATCACACACCTGAAACAGGCATGCAGCTAATCCAGTTTGACTTCAGTAAGAGCACCTGATCTGCATGATTGTTGAGTGGCTGTGGCTAAAAGTAATAGAGAGACAGGATGGCCTGGTGCACACCAAAAACCGCTAGCAGATCCGCAAAATGCTAGCAGATTTTGAAACGCTTTTTCTTATTTTTCTGTAGCGTTTCAGCTAGCGTTTTGCGGTTTTGTGTAGCGGTTTTGGTGTAGTAGATTTCATATATTGTTACAGTAAAGCTGTTACTGAACAGCTTCTGGAACAAAAACGCCGGCAAAACCGCTCTGAACAGGCGTTTTTCAGAGCGGTTTGCGTTTTTCCTATACTTAACATTGAGGCAGGAACGCATCCGCAATCCAAAAAATGACTCACCCCGGGAGTATGCGTTTCTGCATAACGCCTCCCGCTCTGGTGTTAACCACCCCATTGAGATACATTGACCAAGCGTATCCGCAGCCGCAAGCGGCTGCAGAAACGCTGAAAAAGCCGCTCGGTGTGCACCAGCCCGATCAGCCAGAGAGTCAGGCAACTGGTATTATTTTAAAGGGAAAAATCCATATCGTTCTCAGTTTAGATTCCCTTTAAGACTTTGGCCTTCACTGCTGTGAGTACTTACCGCGATTTGTGCTGGTTGGCCGAGACTGCTGGTTACTTGAGTTCCGGATAACCAGGACTCTACTGTAGTTATATACGTTTCAAAAGATCTCACCATAAACCATGGTTATGTAACATCCTGCTCAGTCAGTTTAAATATGGAGAAACCGCCCAAACACTACTGTTATAATGACCAATCCAATTGGTGAAAAAAATCCCAACTCAATTGATCAATAGATCAATAATGCACTAGAACGTACCGCTAAACTATCTCAGGCCTCATTCACATTGCGTTCCGTTCACTTTAGTGCTTGCGTTTGGCGTTTTTTGAGGATTTTTTTTTCTCCTCCCGGCGCTCGGGTGGGCACTGCGGTTTTTGTAAATCGCTTTAATAAGCGCTTTTTCAGAGGGATTGGTTTGTTTTCACTTGCTGATGCAAGTCAGGAAGTGAACTCTTTGACCCCGAAAAAAATAAATACAATGTATTTATTCTTAAAAATGTGAACGCAATCAGAATCAGAATCTATTTATTTCGCCAAGTACAACGGTGGATTGTACCCGGAATTGGTTTTGGCGCATACATGGTCGTTGATGAAAAACAAGAAAATAGCACGTTTAAGCATGGTACATACGTAGACGTGGGACAAGCGTACATAGGACAACATTACAGTTTGAGCGTACACTTAAGCAGAGCGTTGTATACAGTTAAGCATGGTACATACGTATAAACAATAAAAGCAAAACAAAAGCAAAAACAGAGCATTACAGCATACACATACAGTTGACGTAATTCACAACAGAGCATTACAGCATACACGTACAAATAACGTAATACAAACATAGCAGGACATACACTGATAGCAGGAACAGAAAAGAGTGGGACTGGAGGAGCAGCCTGAGAGCTGATATGAGCGCTGCCATTTTCGGCACTGGACGCTACACAGCGACACGCTCCCAAACTAGACAGGTGCTACCGATTGTCCACGAAGAGCAGAGAGGAAGCTGGGGGGGATAGAGAAAGAGAGAAGGGATAGCTAGAGATAGAATAGGGAAGAAGAACAATGAGAGTGAGAGTAAGGTCCCTTGGGCAGTGCGGTGTGACTGGAAAGCGTCCCGTTTGGCTGGCTGTGCCGCAGTGATGCGAGATGGAGCTGGTGGGTGCACGGGCCCTGCCATGAAGCTGATGATTGCAAGGGGCCATGCAGCCCGGCGCACGATCCGCGCTGATATGCACCTTCTCATAGACATTCATTGCACAAGCGTTTTGGGGCGATTTTAAAAATTGTCTGCACTTGAAAAAACGCTGAAAACGCCTCTAGTGTGAACGAGCCCTCAGGGTTATTTTCTACAACCTAAAAAAAAAATATGTTGGCAAAAGGGAAACATAATTTTGTCACTACTTTTAGCTGACAATCACAAGAATTTAAACAAGCTGTTAGGGCTCGTTCACATCTAGGGCGTTTTGCTTTTTTTTTTAAGCACCGGAGATTTTCAAAATCGCTTGTGCAATGATTCCCTATGAGAGAGTTCACATCTGAGCGGTTCATTTCCCATCCGCTCAGCAAATCGCTGCCTATACCATTTGTAGGCCTCTTGCACACTACATGCGATTCTGACTTTTTATATGCCCGATTTGGATGTAGCACGCAGTACATTTTTTAATCGGAATCCAAAATCGGATCAGATAAAAAATCGGAATCACATGTAGTATGCAAGAGGCCTTAGGGCGTTTTTGCTACAATGGAAGGTATAGGAAAAGCGCAAAACGCTGATGTCAGGAAGTGAAAAATCAGAATCGCTTTGCAAAAAAGCTTAGAAAAGCGCTTTATAAAAAACACGGCGCGCAGGTAAGCGCCAGGAGGCGCAAAGAAAATCGTGCAGAAAATCAGTCAGCGCGATTTCTATTTTAGATGTGAACAAAGTCTTAGGGCTCTTTCACATTAGGGCAGACTTTGTGCGTTAACGCAAACGGAAGCCGTTTGCGTTAACCAAGGTAAGATGAAAGTCCATAGACTTTCATTTTATCTTTCACACTCGACGCTGCGTTTCGATGCGTTGCGGCTCCGACGCACCCGCGCGTAGTTTTTCCTCCAACGCACCCATGAGCCGGCGTTTTCCGTTGGGTTTAATTACCAGCTACCGCCGCTGATTGCGTCGCACCGCAGATACCCGACGACACGCCGCAGGCAGACAACGCGTGCAGGAGAACGGCTCCTGTTCGCGTTGTCTGATGTGAAAGAGCCCTTACTATGTTATGGCCCATCCCTGCTCTTAAACAGGCTTTTCCTTCAACTAATTTCACATTTAGGAAATCTAGATCTATGACAGTGCCTTGTAATTTAAAGGACAACTGTAGCAAAGGGGCTATGGAGGCTGCCATATTTATTTCCTTTTAAGCAACACCAGTTGCCTGGCTATGCTGCTGACCCTCTGCCTCTAATACTTTTAGCCATAGACCCCAAACAAGCATGCAGCAGATCAGGTGTTTCTGACATTATCGTCAGAACTGACAAGATTAGCCGCATGCTTGTTTCTTGTGCACTTCAGACACTACTGCAGCTGAATATACGCAGGGCTGCCAGGTAACTAGTACTGTTAAAAAAGAAGTTGTCCTTTAGAGAAAAATCCTAAAACAAATCCAGCACAGCTATACAGAACAAACCCACAGGTGCTTTTAAATATTTATCCAGAAGATGTCGCTCTTGCTTTACCACCAACAACCACATCTTTCAGTAATGGCAGTAAATTGAAGATGAATTCCCTGGCCATACACTGGTCGATTTGCCATCAGATTCGACCAACAGATAGATCCCTCTCTGATCGAATCTGATCAGAGAGGGATCGTATGGCTGCCGTTACTGCAAACAGATTGTGATTCGATTTCAGCATGAAACCAATCACAATCTGTGAAGCTACCGCGGCTGCCCCCCCTTGCATACATTACCTGTTCCGGCCGGCGCGTATCCCCTGTCACTGCTGTCTTCTTCTCCGCTGGGTTCCGGAACGGCTGGATTCACTTCTTTCTGTCCGGGGAAGTTTAAACAGTAGAGGGTGCTCTACTGTTTAAACTTCCTGCCGGGACAGGAAGTAGCCAGCCGAAACCCGGAATCCAGCGGAGAAGAGACAGCGGTGACAGCGGGGACTCGCGCCGGCCGGAGCAGGTAATGTATTGCTGCTGTATTGCGTCAGTCGTCGGGCATTCAAACGCCGCTATCGACGCACTCCCGACCCGCCGGCGATCGAGCAAAATCTTCCGCATGGACAGCTCGACGGGAATCGATGGGAACGATTGATTTCAGACGGAAATCAATTGTTTGCGCAACGATTTCACAGCAGATTCGATCACAGTGATCGAATCTGTTGTATATCAGCGGTAAAATCGTTAGGTGTATGGGCCCCTTTAACCTCCCTGGTGTTCAGTTTCTGCTGGGTTTCTGTGCAAAAAGTGATCCAATTAATTTTCCTGTAACTTACCAAAATGTGTCAAGCAAGGGTCTAGTATACATTTTAGCATAATAAAGGCTTAAAACACAAAATCAAATCAAAACTTACATTTCAAAATGACTCCCCAAAATATCTGATCATTTACATTTCTGAGCTGTAGCTGCTTAACCTGCACTAATAATTAGCGATGATTGGCAGATTCGACCAAGAGACAAATCTCTCTCTGATCGAATCTAATTAGAGAGAGATCTATTGTCTACCCATATACCACAGGCCGATTCCTGATTGACAGGGTTGCTTGGATACCCCTGATCACGAATACGAGTGATCATCAGCATGACTCCGCCCACTTCTGAATTGACTCGAGTAGAAAGGAATATCCGACTCGAATGTGATTTCGAGTTGAATAAGCGCATGTAATCACGAATCACAAGTCGGTATTCATGATTAAAAACCCGACGACTTTAGCGGTTAATAGCAAAGCCCCCTTACATGCTCGAAACACTATTTTACAGGGTATCTTAAAGGATACCACAGCCTACAGGCTGTGGTAAAATAAATGCTGCTATGCGTAGGGAGAAAAAAGGACATACTCACCTCTTCCCTCGCTCCCTTCCGTCGGCCCCGCTCGTCTCCTACAGCTGCCGGTACCGGCCGACTCTCCTGACCCCTGACCCGGACATGCTGCGCATGCACAGTATGTCCTATAATCTTCCCTTCTGCCGTCGCATCTTGACGGCAGAAGAACGGACACTCCCTCGCCTCCTCCCTTCCCAGCGTGTGCTCTCCACTAATAAAGCTAGCGTGACATGCTAGCTGGAGTTGCGCTGGGAGCGGTGATTTGGAGAGAGAGCGGAGGGGGAGATAGTTGGGATGGGCAGGGGAAGCGGGCACTTTGTTATTGATAGTGCCTGCTTCCCCCGTCCATCCCAACTTACTCCCCCTCCACTCTCCAAATCGCTGCTCCCAGCGCAACTCCAGCTAGCTTTATACCGGAGCACACACCTGGGAAGGGAGGTGGCGGGGGAGTGTCCGTTCTTCTGCCATCATGATGCAACAGCAGAAGGGAAGATTATAGGACATACTGTGCATGTGCAGTGCAGTATGTCCGGGTCAGGGGTCAGGAGAGTCGGCCGGTACCGGCAGCTGTAGGAGACGAGCAGGGGCCGATGGCAAGGGGTGAGGGAAGCAGTGAGTATGTCCTTTTTTCTCTCTATGTATAGCAGAATTTATTTTAACACAGGCTGTGGTATCCTTTAAGAAGAACAGTGGGAACAAGAGGATTTTTTTTTTTCAAAAAGACCTTATAGTTTTTGAGAAAATCGATTTTAAAGTTTCAAAGGAAAAAATTATACAAGCAAATGCGGTAAATGACAGTTAATGTAGCGAACCTAATGGTAGTGTAAATTTACATATATCAAAAGAAAAAGCAATTAATTTAATGACGAACCCCTCGGAGCAGCAACACTTTGGCCAGGGATCGCTATACAGCCACAATATAGCTGTATAAAGATCCCTGGCATCTTTTCCCATTTTTTAAACGTGGGGTCCCCCCTCCCGAGTCTTTTTTAACCCCTTGTCCCCCATGCAAGAAGCTAGGATAGCCAGAATGCGGAGCTCCGGCCATGTGGGGCTTCGCACCCTGAGCTATACCAGCCCGCATGGTCCATGGTACGGGGGGGATGTGCCAGGGAAGAGGGGCGGCCAAGCCTTTCTGTCCAAGGCTCCCTATTGGTCTATTAACAGACCAATGGAGAGCCTTGGAGCCAAATTCAAAGATGCTTTAGCTCTGCTATACTAAGTATAGCTAGAGCTGCGTCTCGCTCTCTGTCCTCCATTGCTCCCAGCTTCACTCTCCTTCCTGCCCATCGCACCGATATCGCCCACCTATGCTGTCACCCTGAAGCACCCATAGAACCCTCCAAACAGTCTCAAGCTATGCCAACAAAGTTTAGCAGAACACATTTATTTACATACTCCAGGGGAAAATGCAACACATTTCGCAGGTTTGACCCCGCTTCATCAGACAATAGTAGGTACAGTGCAGGTCTGTAGCGGGGCCAAGTGCCTCTGTCACTATTGGAGGTACATGATGAGGGATCAACATGCCAATGGTATAATAAGTGCCCCCAGTATAGGTAGCCAAGTATAGGTGACCCAGTATAGTTTAGCCAGCTATAGGTGCCCCAGTACAGGTTATCTAGCTGTAGGTGTCGGAGTATAGGTAAGCCAGCTATAGGTGCCCCAGTACATGTTAACCAGCTATAGGTGCCCCAGTAGCCAGCTATGGTGTTGTAGTATAGGTTAGCCAGCCATAGGTGCTGCGGTATAGGATAGCCAGCTATAGGTCCCCTAGTACAGGTTAGCCAGCCATAGGTACCACAGTATAGGTTAGCCAGCTATAGGTTCCCCAGTATAGACTAGCCAGCTATAGGTGCCACAGTATAGGTTAGTCAGCCATAGGTTCTCCAGTATAGGTTAGCTATTTATAAGTGCCCCAGTGCAGGATCCCCCTGCCTCTAGCTCTCTCCGCAGCGATAATGGACAGCTGGTGCTGTTACTCACCGTATCGCACCACCAACTCCAGTCTTCTCTGTCTACAGTACTGGGGTGCAGCTTGATGACATCATCAGGGAACTTCCCGGTAATGTAGATGGAGAGTGTCACGGACAGTTGCGTGGCCGCAGACGCGTCCTTGTACCGCCCGTGAAAAAATGCGTGTGATTTGTAATTAGCATATGACTGGAATCTGGACCTTAACAGAGGTGTCAATTGCTCAGCCATATGGCTGCCTGAAAGGAAGCCAGCAAGCTAGCTCCCCATGTGGCCTGGATGAGCTAGCCAGTGCGTCACCGCTAGGGGCAGATTCAGATGCATGTGTTATATGATTTTTTTGCATATTTACGGAATACCGTAAATAGGATAGTTATGAGAGCAGCATCATTGGATTTGTAGAGTCGTGCTGAATCTCTTGATACCAGTCTAGAGGGGCCAGGGGCTCCTACAACCAAGTTATTAAACTTCTCAGGAACTGGATCCTCAACCCTAATCAAGTCTGATGTCATAAGAATTGTCATCATCTGAGGACTATTAATCTGTTATCAGCGCCAATGTGGCATTTATCGGTTTTGAATTACAGTGCTCTATAGGTTTAAACCTAAATCTCTCTCAGAGGGAATGAACTGTGATTGGTTTGTAGTTCAGAGGGGGCAGGCGTTGCCACACCACCAAACCAGCTTTATCAAAAGCACATTGCTAGCAGGCGGGCTTTAGTCCTCCCCTGTCTACCATCACCTGATCAAGCCAGCCAGAGGACCATGTGGCTGGCGGCCATTTTCCTGAACTGAAACAAAGGACATTTTCCATGTGCTCAGATTTTCCCAGAAGGACATATTTCCACGAACTCTAAGGGCTTTATTCTCAAAGACTTCCCGCATGCGGTAAAGTGCATGCGGGAAGTTTGCACCCAAAATACCGTCAAGTTGGAATTCTCAAAATGTTCCGCATGTTTTTTCCGCATGCGGAAAAAGTGTGGTAAAAGTGCGGGATAAAAGTCGGTATTTTCCGCAATAAAAGATCAATTCTCAAAAATGTTTAGGCGCATCATTTCGTCGTTAATTACCGATTTTTTATCACCTACAAGTAGTAGGTGATATATTCCGCATCCCATTGACTTTAATGAAGTGTGGAGGCTTAAGGGCTGTGTTTGCTGGACTTTAACTTTTTTTTTTTAAACACTTTTTCATGCGACCTTTTTACCGCATAATTTCCGCATGAATAATGGCTGTTACCGCATCTTTTTTCCCGCATGCGGAAAACATGCGGAAAATATTAGTGAATGTGGAAAAAATGCAGAGTTTACCGCTGGCGTGAATATAGCGGTAAAATTTTGCGGAAAATTTGGCTCTTTGAGAATAGAGCCCAATGTATTTTCTCCTTTTTTATTTTCATACTGGCTATTAATGTTTCTATAATTGTTGATTTTAACAATTTTCTGTATATATTAATTATTTATATTGTGTTTTAATAAACGATGCTAAATGTTTTTTGTTGATCCAGCTACCCTGCTATTCAGCCGCACAAACTGAATCCTGGTCTCTGAAGAATCGCTACTATTGTTACTAGCTAGACAGAATAGAGTGTGTTTAACCGTTTTCATTTGCAGGTCTAGAATCAGCCAGTCAGTGGGCTCCTCTGTCCCATGGTAACAGAGGTGGTGGCAGTTATACCCTGAAATAGTGTGTAATTTGTAATTACCGTAACTCACAGGCTCCCTTCTAGTCGGTCTGCTGCCAAAATTCCGTTGGTTTCTGCGAACCGATTGCGACCACAGCTTGCATGGTCTGTGTGCTGAAACCGATTGGAAGGCATTTTGTGGTCCGGTCACTAGGGGTCCTGTGACAGAGAGGACCGGAGTTGCTGGTGCTTTTATCGGCGCAGGCAAGAGGCACGATGAGTAACAGTACCGGCTGCCCCCAATCGTTGCAGAGGGAGGGTGGGAGAGAGGAAGAGGAGGGATAGGGGACACCTATACTGTGGCTCCTATACAGTATCGGGCTGGGAGGTGAAAAAACTGAGGAAATCCACCTGCTGGCCAAGCAGCAGTAACCCTGTGTTATCACTCCCAATAGAAACCTGCAGCAAGTCTTCACTGTGAGCAGCAACACCTGATTACTGCTGCTTGGGCTGGTAGTGGATTTCCTCAGCTTTTCCCATTCCCAGTCCGACACTGCTCCTATAGCTAGTTAGCATGTTCTGGTGCACTTTTAGCTAGCTAACTTATTCTGGGGGAACATAGCATGCTAGAAAACCTCCTGGGCGGCATGCCCATCACTGTGTCGGGCATATGCTTTCAGCAAATTTTTCTTGCTCGACTGTGTCGGGCATACCGCCCAGGAGGTCAAATGCTGTTAGCGCTTATGTCATTTACATCATTGAATGTTTCTGTGGATATCATTACATAGGGAGGACTTTGCAAACCATCAGAAAAAAATAAATATAGAAGTAACACTGAAAAAAACAAGCACAGTGTCTCCAGATATTTTTCTCTTCACCATGATAGCAATCCATTTCCTACTTAAAATCACTCCCATCAAGTTGATCCAGAAAAATATTCCGAATAGATTAACCAGCCTCTGCTACAGGGAAACTTTCTGGATATACAAATTAGGAACCATAGCACCCTGTGGATTAAATAATTGTTTTGATACTCTTTACTTTTAAGGCTCCCTGCACACTGCAAATCCGTTTTCCGATTCCGATTCCGTTTCCGATTCCGATTCCGTTTCCGATTTTCCTTGAATACATTCAACAGAAAAATGGATCAAAAAACGCAGCATGCAGTTAAGATTAAAAATCTGAATCGGAATCGGATGTAAAAACAGATTACAAATCTGAATCTGAATCTGATTTGCTTGCAGTGTGCAAGAGGCCTTAATTATGTATATTTATGAACAGTGGGATGTTCTTAAATTCAATCTTTCTTGCAACATCTTGTATTTCAATGTTTTTCATTGCCCTATGCATAGGCGCTTTTTTAATTTTTTTTAGCTCTCCTCTGTCAGACATGAAAGGTCTCACACTGAGCACATGAATAGGGCTTCTCACCAGTGTGTGACCTCTCATGTGTGACAAGCAGTGAATTATGCTCACATTTCCCATACTCAGAACATGAACATGGCTTATTTCCAGCGTGAAAGCTGTCATGTAAAAAAAGCTCTGATTTCTGTCCAAAACAATTCCCACTCTAAAGGGTTTCTCACCAGTGTGAGATGTCTAATGTATCTAGTTGTGATTGCCGTGTAAAACGTTTCCCCCACTAAGCACATGGATAGGGCTTATTTCCGGTGTGAAATCTGTCATGTAAAACAAGCTGTGATTTCTATAAAACCATTTCCCACACTCAGCACATGAATAGAGCTTTTTATCAGTGTGAAAAATATCATATCTGACAAGCAGTGATTTATGCCCAACACATTACCCACACTCAGAACATGAATATGGCTTATTTCCAGTTTGAAAGCTGTCACGTAAAGTAAGCTCTGATTTCTGTGCAAAACATTTCCCACACTAAGCACACAAATAGGGCTTCTCACCAGGGTCAGTTCTTTTATGATTAGCAAGGTTTCCTTTATCACCCAAATATTTCCCATTATTTTCCAGCACTGCCTTTACTCTCCTGGGCATGGAGTTCACTAAAGCTTCACAGATTGTCACTGGAATCCTTTTTTACTTTTCCATGATGAAGCTAGTGAATGAAGCTGGTGAATGTTAGAGATCTTGTACTCACCCGTTTTAGGATGCTCCACAGACACTCAATAGGGTTTAGGTCTGAGTACGCCTGACGCTGACACTGTATGCGGAAGTTCGGGTGAGGTGGACGCCGTGAGGGGACCTAGCGGGACGCCGCGCACGGACTCGGAGAGGCACACCAGGCCCAGCAGACTTGCCGCTGTGACATGCTACTGACCCCTAAGGGGAGCTTGTAAGTGTATGGAGGGCGCGAGGAGCGCAGTGTGGTTTTATTTTTCTTTATATATTGCGCAATGAAAGTTTTATGTGTTTTATTGAGGAATAAAAGAAACTAACCGTTTGGAAAATTGCATATGGATCATTGATGCACCTAATGTACCATATATTGAACGAGTACCCCACCCTGATCTGGTGGCTACAATCTGGTGAGCCGCTCTTTTACTAGAGGTGGTGGGAGCGCGAGTGGACACTCAGTTTTCACGTGCACAGTGGATATGTGTGTTGCATATAACAGTAGTTGAAACAGTATTACACTATATATATGATTTGGTCTTAGGTGTGGAAGCGCGCAGTGGATTACTTTTTATCTTCAGGTCTGAAGACATGTTGCTCAGTCCAGCACGTTTATCATCAGTTTCTTTAGCAAGGCAGTGGCCATCTTGGAGGTGTGTTTGAGGTCGTTATCAGGTTGAAATACTGATCTGCAGCCCAGTACCTGAGGGGAGGGGATCATTCTCTGCTTCAGTATGTCACAGCAAATGTTGGCATTCATGGTTCCCTCATTGAACTGTAGCTCCCCATGTGCTGGCAGCCCTCATGCTGCCCCAAACCATGACATTCCCACCACCACATGTACTGCTCACCTGGTTGTTACCACACATGCTTGACACCATCTGAACCGATTAAGTTTATCTTGATCTCATCAGTTCACAGGACACGGTTCCAGTAATCCATGTCCTTAGTCTGCTTGTCTTCAGCAAACTGTTTGCAGGCTTTCTTGTGCATCATCTTTAGAAGAGGCTTCTTTCTGGGACAAAGGCTATGCTGACCAATTTGATGCAGTGTTCGGCATATGGTCTGATCACTGACAAGCTGATCAACCCACCCCTTAAAACTTTGCAGCAATGTCACCAGCACTCATACATCTATTTGCAAAATACAAACTTTGGATATGATGCTAAGCACATGCACCCAACTTCTTAGGTCGACCATGGCAAGACCTGTTCTGAGTGGAACCTGTCCTGTTAAACGCTGTATGGTCTTTGCCACTGTGCTGCAGGTCAGTTTCAGGGTGTTGGCAAACTTCAGCTAGTAAAAAATGCTGCCTGCTATTGCCACATAACACCAATTCTTTGCTTACTACACTTGCTAATTGTCCTGTCCTGTCTTGTCCTGTCATGTCTTGTCGTATCCTGTCCTGTGGTGTCTTGTCCTGTCGTGTCCTATCCTGTCATGTCTTGTCCTGTCATGTCTTGTCCTGTCGTGTCTTGTCCTGTCGTGTCTTGTCGTATCCTGTCCAGTCGTGTCTTGTTCTGTCCTGTCCTGTCTATTCTTGCCGTGTCTTGTCCTGTCCTGTCTTGTTCTGTCCTGTCGTGTCTTGTCCTGTCGTGTCCTGTCTTGTCTTTTCCTGTTGTGCCCCGCCTTGTCATGTCGTGTCCTGTTGTGTCGTGTCTTGTCCTGTCGTGTCTTGTCCTTTCCTGTTGTGACTTGTCCTGTCCTGTCGTGTCTTGTGCTATCGTGTCTTGTCATGTTGTATCATGTCCTGTCATGTCCAGTTCTGTATTGTCCTGTTGTGTCTTGTCCTGTCCAGTCGTGTCTTATCCTGTCATGTCCTGCCTTATCCTGTATCTTCCTATCGTGTCTTATCCTGTCGTGTCTTGTCCTGATGTGTCCTGTCCTGTCGTGTCTTGTCCTGTCGTTTCTTGTCCTGTTGTATCTTGTCCTGTCTTGTCTTGTCCTGTCATGTCCTGACGTGTCCTGTCCTGTTGTGTCTTGCCGTGTCCTGTTGTGTCTTGCCGTGTCCTGTTGTGTCTTGTCCTGTCGTGTCTTGTCCTGTCGTGTCTTGTCCTGTCGTGTCTTGTCCTGTCGTGTCTTGTCCTGTTGTGTCTTGTCCTGTCGTGTCTTGTCCTGTACTGTCTTTTCTTGCCGTGTCTTGTCCTGTCCTGTCTTGTTCTGTCCTGTCTTGTCTTTTCCTGTCGTGCCCTGTCCTGTCGTGTCGTGTCCTGTTGTGTCAGAGATAAAGTTGAGTCCGGCACCATCCACTTGTATGCTCTTTCACTTTATTGTTAAATCACTGACATCACAACGTTTCGGAGGACTAACCTCCTTTATCAAGTTAAAGGGATACTGTAGGGGGGTCAGGGGAAAATGAGTTGAACTTACCCGGAGCTTCTAACAGTCCCCCACAGACATCCTGTGTTGGCGCAGCCACTCACCGATGCTCCGGCCCCGCCTCCGGTTCACTTCTGGAATTTCTGACTTTAAAGTCAGAAAACCACTGCGCCTGCGTTGCCGTGTCCTCGATCCCGCTGATGTCATCAAGAGCGCACAGCGCAGGCCCAGTATGGTCTGTGTCTGCGCAGTACACTCCTGGTGACATCAGCGGGAGCGAGGACACAGGTGTGCAGGTGCAGTGGTTTTCTGACTTTAAAGTCAGAAATTCCAGAAGTGAACGGGAGGCGGGGCCGGAGCATCGGTGAGTGGCTGCGCCAACACAGGATGTCTGCGGGGGACCATTAGAAGCCCCGGGTAAGTTCAGCTCATTTTCCCCCGACCCCCCTACAGTATCCCTTTAAGTCAGCATCTAAACCACTTCACAATTATGTCTCCTTTTATATTCAGTTAGTACAAAATAGACCAATCAGCTGTTCCTGTCGCATTATAGCGACCAATCCCCTGCTGTCCGTCAATCGGACCTGATAGGGGACTTCTCATTACCATGCAACACGCTGTGTCTCCAATGAGAGCACAGTAGGAGTGGCCATGCGCGTATGTGGAGAGCCATCCCCCTGTGCTGCCTCCGTGTGCGCCGACCAATAGGGACACGGTCACCTGGTGACATGGCGTCAGGCCATGCCCCCCATAGGAGCGGACCTGACGGGAGACTTATGTCCCAGGGAGGGGAGCATAACTCCTCCTCCCGGCAGCGCGTCACGCGCCACCCAATAGGGATACAGTCACCTGTTGACATAGCGTCAGGCCACGCCCCCAGGAGCGGACCTGACGGGAGACTTGTGTCCCTGGGAGGGGAGAATAACTCCACCTCCCGGCAGCGCAACACGTCAGCTGGATGGGCGGACCTCGTCATTGTCCGCCTGCCCGCTGTATCTAGGCAACCAGCGGGACGCTCTCCACCCGCCCATAGCGTCCATACAAACATTGCAACATCTAGCTACTCAAAACTAGATTCTCACTAAAGTGCTATTAGATGGATATATCTATCATGGGGCATCATATGCAGCAACTCAGAATAAATAAATGATATAAAAAGAAGGAGTTATTAAATGTTAAGGTGACTGAAATCTACTATATAAATGGAAGCATGTCATACTCCCTATTCATCCCTCTAGGTTCTAGAGTATCCAATCTACGGAACCATACTGCCTCACGGTATAGGAGTTTTTTAAGCCTATCTCCTCCACGTCTCAATGGAGCAGTGGTAGTGATGAACTCAAAAGATTATAAGAATGAGATATACCGCTTATTATCTGATACAGCAACTTGTGTCAAATTAGATGGTGATCCAACTAGAGAATTTAAAGGAAGAATAGCTACTTTATTGAAACAAGCGGTAGATGAAGGGATTATTGACGAAAAGTTAATGCAGTTCCTTATCCAACAAGATCCTACCATACCAGTGTTTTACATATGTCCCAAGATCCATAAGAGTCTATCCCGGCCACCGGGTCGGCCCATAGTGGCCGGGATAGACTCTATTTTCTCTCCTTTGGCTAGATACCTTGATGTGGTGCTCAGACCGTATGTTGTTGCGGGCAAGTCTTATTTAAGAGATACATCCATGTTTATTGATACTATTAAGAAATTACCATTGATTCCAGAAGGTGCATTATTTATTTATTCTGAGTTGCTGCATATGATGCCCCATGATAGATATATCCATCTATTAGCACTTTAGTGAGAATCTAGTTTCGAGTAACTAGATGTTGCAATGTTTGTATGGACGCTATGGGTGGGTGGAGAGCGTCCCGCTGGTTGCCTAGATACAGCGGGCGGGCGGACAATGACAAGGTCCGCCCATCCAGCTGACGTGTTGCGCTGCCGGGAGGTGGAGTTATTCTCCCCTCTCAGGGACACAAGTCTCCCGTCAGGTCCGCTCCTGGGGGCGTGGCCTGACGCTATGTCAACACGTGACTGCATCCCTATTGGGCGGCGCGTGACGCGCTGCCGGGAGGAGGAGTTATGCTCCCCTCCCTGGGACATAAGTCTCCCGTCAGGTCCGCTCCTATGGGGGACTTGGCCTGACGCCATGTCACCAGGTGACCGTGTCCCTATTGGTCGGCGCACACGGAGGCGGCACAGGGGGATGGCTCTCCACATACGCGCATGGCCACTCCTACTGTGCTCTCATTGGAGACACAGCGTGTTGCATGGTAATGAGAAGTCCCCTATCAGGTCCGATTGACGGACAGCAGGGGATTGGTCGCTATAATGCGACAGGCACAGCTGATTGGTCTATTTTGTACTAACTGAATATAAAAGGAGACATAATTGTGAAGTGGTTTAGATGCTGACTTAACTTGATAAAGGAGGTTAGTCCTCCGAAACGTTGTGATGTCAGTGATTTAACAATAAAGTGAAAGAGCATACAAGTGGATGGTGCCGGACTCAACTTTATCTCTGTCTATTTGGAACTGTTGGCTGTCAGTTCTATCTCCGGGCACATCCCATATCATCTACTGGTGAGCGGCTGTCTTCTACTCTCATAGTGTCCTGTTGTGTCGTGTCTTGTCCTGTTGTGTCTTGTCCTTTCCTGTTGTGACTTGTCCTGTCCTGTCGTGTCTTGTGCTATTGTGTCTTGTCCTGTCATGTCCAGTTCTGTATTGTCCTGTTGTGTCTTGTCCTGTCCAGTCGTGTCTTATCCTGTCATGTCCTGCCTTTTCCTATCGTGTCTTATCCTGTCGTGTCTTGTCCCGATGTGTCCTGTCTTGTCTTGTCCTGTCGTTTCTTGTCCTGTTGTATCTTGTCCTGTCATGTCCTGACATGTCCTGTTGTGTCTTGCCCTGTCCTGTCGTGTCCTGTCTTGTCCTGTCGTGTCTTGTCCTGGTGTGTCTTGCCCTTTCGAGTCCTTTCTTGTTTTGTCCTGTCGTGTCTTGTCCTGTCTTGTCCTGTTGTGTCATGTCTTGTCTTGTCCTGTTGTGTCTTGTCTTATCGTGTCATGTCTTGTCGTGTCATGTCTTGTGACTTGTCCTGTCATGTCTTGTCCTGTCATGTCTTGTCCTGTCCTGTCGTGTTTTGTGTCATTTTCAGGGCTGCTCAAATCCGGATTTGGGAAACATCTGGATAGTTCTATCCGAATATCTCCCAGTTCCCTGTGCGGGGTGGGCGGGGGGTCTTCTTTGGTCCATCCCTCGGCGCCTCCCACGATGCGGTCCAAGCGGCGGTCACGTGATTACAAACACTTCCTCCTTCTGGGTTGAAGGAGGAAGTGTTTGTAATCATGTGACGCGCGTGGAGCGCATCGTGGGAGGCGCCGAGGGACGGACGAAGAAGACCTCAGACAGGTAAGATTGACCCCCCCACCTCGCATAGGTTTACTGGGAGAAATCCGGATAGCAACTATCCGGGTATCTCCTGGATCCGGATTTGAGCAGCCCTAGTCATTTTTGCATGTATTTTGTGTATTGGTGCCATCTTAAGCATGCTGTAAGTATCCAAAGACTAGTTAAAATCACCTTCCTCTTATATCAACAGCTTCTACAGCTTAATAATCCTGGTAAAAAAAATAAATAAAAATAAACTAAGTTTGCTTTAAACCATGGAAAAGGTACAGGGAATTCTATGCACATTTCTTTTGTGAAATTACAGTAACATGGTGTGCCTAGACTTGATCTTTATTTAATGTAGAGCTGTTGAAACAACGTGATGTCCCAGAAGTTCTGGCATGCCTCTGATGATGCCACGTAGACATCAAGAGCAGGGTGACGCGTGTTACCAGGCCCGGATTTACCTCACAGGAGCCTATAGGCACAAATGCCCTGGCACCTTAGACTTTGCCCTCCATGAACCTACAAACCCCCACCGAACCGCACTGCAATTGTGCTGGCATTTCCAGCTGTCACTTCTCCCTTACTTACCTTGCCCTTCATAGGTAGCTACAGGTGCCCCTTATTATTAGGTAGCCAGAAGTAACCTCAAAATTGAGTAGCTAGAGGTGCCCCCAGGTATTAGGTAGCTAGAGGAACATCAGTATACCGTAGCTAGATGTGCCGCTGACTGAAGGGAGATCTGGTCAGTGGAATGCCGAGAGCCAGTTGAGTAGCCTCTCATTTACACTCTAACCAGGACTCTGCATAGGGAGAAGGGAGGGAGGCACTCTGGGAGGGGAGTGAGCTGACTTTCCATCATCAGGCGTCTTTAGGCACGTGCCTACAGTGCCTTAAGTTAAATCTGGCCCTACATGTTACATATGTATATCAAAAGTCTATGGTTCTATACAGTACTTCCCGTGCTAAAGAAGATGCTAAAGACATTTGTCAATGCTGAAGAAAACTGTCTTGAACTGAGCAATAACAGAATGGCACGAGTGTTCAAACAACAAAGTAAGTAGTAACAGCTAAGTGTCCACTGTGCAACGCTGCGCTAGATTGAAGCGCTGTACAAAAGTATCCGCGATCGGCATTAGGCGGCCGTAAGGTGGCTAAGGAATACCAGTTGCCTGACTGGCCTACTGATCCTGTCTCTAATGCTGGGCATACACAATTCAATTTTGCCACTCGATTCTTCTGCTCGATCGATTCCCCAGGCGATTCTCTTATCTTCCGCGCGTTTTTCTTAACTTTTTCCATTGTGTTCAATGCGGAATCAAGTGGGGAAACGATCGGGCGGGAGATCGGACATGTCGGAAATTTTCTATCGAGCCATCTAAATGGCTTAGAATCGAGCCGTCAATTCCCAGCATAATACTTTCACCCTAAAGGTGCGTACACACACACTACTAAAGAGAACGACGGGTCCATCAGACCCTCCAGCTGGGCGGGTGTTCTCCCGACAGTAGTGCGTGTGTACAGTCTGTCTGCAGACTGATAAGGCTGTTTCTGAATGAGCCTAGTCTGCAGATAGACTGTACACAAGCACTACTGTCGGGGGAACGACCGCCCAGCGGGAGGGTCTGACGGACCCGTCATTCTCTTTAGTAGTGCGTGTGTACGCACCTATAGACCCTGAACAGGCATATGCAGATCAGGTGTCAGTAATCCTGCGCTTACCAGCTCAGTTGCTGTTTCCTCCGCTGGTAGCGCATCTGGGGCTTCTGGTGCGGCCTGGCAGGAATGATGTCAGCAGCATGCCTGCGCGGATCCGGTCGCATGATACTCTGACTGAAAATGAGGGCGGATGCATGCACTGGCAGCGACACGCAGGACTCCACCTCTGGTTCCTGATTGGCCAAGCGGCTTGAGGGCGTGGTTTCCTGCTTACTCAGGCTATTTAAGCTCTGTTCTGACACTTGCTCACTGTCTGCTCTAGCTAACACTTCACAGTAAAGGCTTCAGACTTTAGTCAGATCCGTGTGTGCTTTGAACCGGCAAGACCCCGGGGATTTCACACTAGCTCAGCATAAATATATATTATTGTGATTATTGACCTCTGCCTGATTATTTACTCTGATTTTGCCTATCGATTCTGTACCTCTGCCTATCTGATCTGTTGCCGACCCCTGCCTGAATACTCACTCTGATTTTGCCTAACGATTCTGTACCTCTGCCTATCTGATCTGTTGCTGACCTCTGCCTGTATACTCACCCTGATCTTGCCTGCCAATTTTGTACTTTATCTGTCAGATCTGTTACCGACCCAATTTGTTGACCACTCTGTTAATCTGTATCAGTGACAGTACTGCCTTCTATTGTGATTGTCTGCAGACTATTTCCCTGTTGGGAACGTCTGATATTTGTCTGTCTGCTAGTGCTCACACACTAGCAGATCTTTACATCAGGTGTTTTATGACAATATTGTCAGAACTGACAAGATTAGCTGCATGCTACTGCAGCCAAATAGACCAGCAGGGCTGCCAGGCAACTAGTATTGTTTAAAAGGAAACAAATATGGCAGCCTCTATATCACTCTCACCTCAGGTTCACTTTAACGCCAACCTGAACTGAAAATAAATTGTTGAGATAAATAATTGTATTTATCCTCCTACTCCTAAAAATTACCTTTTCTTTTCTTTTAGAATCGTTTTTTCTTATTTTTTATTTATTCCCTTCTTGCTTGCTGGTGTCTTTTATTGTGCTTTCCTGCCTTTTTCCTTTTACAATGGTGGAGGACAGCAGATCTAGGAGCATGTTATATTACTATATATTATAGAGGAATTACTACTGTCACCAGACACTGCATCTATCCGGGCACCTCCTACCACTTCATTAGTCAGCAGATCTACTCACGTTGGGCGATTCTATGACAAATGAAAGACTGCAGTGTTCGAGTATTTTGTACTGAGTAAGATGTCCTTATGAGAGAGATGTTTCGAGCCACACAAATATATCATTTCATTCATAGTACATTCCCCCAGTTCGAACCATATCAGGTCACCTCTTTTGAATCCATTTGTAGTTCAGACCACATTCGTAAAGGGGTATTGTCATACCTATATTCTATCTTAAATCAGGATCTGTCTGAGAAGAAATTAAAGTTCATGACAGACTGGGAAGAGGACATTGGGTGTACAACCAGCAATGGTTTCAGTGTGTAGAGACTCTGGGTAAAGGAAGCTTGCAGATGAACCACATGGAGTACTAGGAAAGGTTGGAGGCGCCCGTGTTGAAAGAGAAGAAACATATATATATATACACCTCTATATGGTAGTGTCCAATAGTAAAACATTGTCCTACCATATAGATGTCTCATTAAGCATTAACACAAGTAAAGATTCAAGATAAAAAATGAAAACAATTTTATTAATGCACTTAACAATGTGTTTCACGGCAAAAAGCCACTTCCTCAGGTCAAGAGCTTCCGGGTGCCGTATTAGGCTATATGGCCCCCAGAAGCTCAGCACACTGCTTTTACAGGCACTGTTACTGACCAGAGGAATCAGCTTTTGCCGTGACACGCGTTGTCAAGTGCATCATAAAAATTGGTTTCATTTTTTCTTGAATCTCTACTTGTGTTAATACCTAATGAGACATCTATAAGGTAGGACAATTTTTTACTATTGGATACTACCATATAGAGGTGTATATATACTTATTCTCCTTCAATACAGGCGTCCCCAACCTTTCCTGGTACTTACTCAGTACCCCTAACTGTATAGGGGAGATTGGTCGAAAGTTTTTCTCGACCAAAAATCCTTTTTTTGGAGCAGCAACCACTTTTCCATGAAAAGCCGAGTGGGGACGGTACTTCCCCACATGCGACAACGAGTGGTTGCTTTATAAAGCAACTCACTCTTGCGAGTATAATCTCAATTGTTTTCTTTACCGTTTTGACAAACTAACGATATTGCACCAGACTGGAATTCACCAACTACCCCCCCCCCCCCACACACACACACACACACACTCCATCCCATTGTTTTAGAGGATGTAACACTGGTGGGACTTTTTTACCACACTTGGTGGCTGTGCCCTGTAGTAGCTAGGTGTGGTCTGGTCTATTAGGTATTATTACAGGCACACTAGTGTCCGGACCACTCAGTGCCTTCCAATGTATTTTAACCCACAGGCTGTCCTCTTGGACGCAATCGATGAGCTGGAACCGTTGGAGTTTTGCCGCAGACAGGCTAACAGGGAACACAAATTACACACTATTTCAGAGTACAAAACTGCCACCACCTCTGTAGAAGGACAGAGAACTTATTCTAACTGATTCTAAGACCTGCGAAAAAAAAACGGTTAAGACACCCTAATCTGTCTATAATGAACAGTAGTAGTGACTCTTCAGAAAGCTAGGATTCATTCTGTGTGGCTGAATAGTAGGTGTAGCTGAAAAATAAGTGACTTTGAAAAGTCTTTTATTATAAATGCAATATAAATAATTAATATATACAGAAAATCATTAAAGTGACAATTAGACAATCATAACCCAGTGTAAAATTAAAAAGGGAAAGAAATAAACAAATACTTAAGTTCAGGTGAAATATGTCTCTTTAGGGAAATCTAAGCACATGGAAAGTCTTTGTTCCAGGTCAGTATATCCAAGTATATCCAAGATGGCTGCTGGCTCGGTCCCCAGGCCAGCAGCAGGCTTTCGTAATGATGGTAATATGGAGGACTACCTGTATGCATCCTGGTTTTATTGAAGCTAGTTTTTGGGGTGGGACCAAGCCTGCCCCCTCCGGTTTACAAACCAATCACAGTCCATGGAGATGGAGAGAGATTTTTAGGTTTAACTGTGGAACACTGTAAGTCAGAAACAATAAATGCCATATTTGTGCTGATGACAAATTCATGATCCTCAGAATATGACAATTCCTATGACATCAAACTTGGCTACCGTAGGAGGTCCAGTTCCTGAGAAGTTTAATAACTTGGTTGTGGCGTACCCCTGCCCCTCAATACCGGTATCAAAATGTTCAGCAAGACACCAAAAACCAAAGGATACAACTCCCATAACTATCCTAGGTACGGTATTCCGTAAATAAGCAAAAATCATATACTACATTTATGTCATATCTGCTGACAATGGTGCCAGCCTGTCTTACTCATGCAGAGTGGAAAGCTTGTTTCAGACCTCCACCAAATGGCTCTTCTTTTCAGCTCAGCAATTCACACCTGGGTGTCACTGCTAATGAAGGAAGTCCTTTTGAACCAGTTAATTAAACAAACATTGCCTTATCAGAGAGCAAATGTATTATATGAAAAGAAGCTCTGCTAGCAGCTGAGATGGCCAGATTCCACAGGACCCCAGGCCTTTGCAGTCTTCTAGGACTTACACATACATTTGGATTGTATCCTTAACCACAATCGGTGCAGAAAACTGATTGCGATTGCATTTTCTCACGGCTTTTCCGTGAAAGGTATGATTTGCATTATGTTTGATATGTCCTTTAATAAAGACCCAAAAATGTTGCTATTGGGCTATAAGCCCTCTAAACGTAAATATACTCAGCACAAACTCACTCACTTCACTTCATGGCGGCAGCCAAGACATATATTGCCTCTCAATGGAGGCAAAGGGAGCTTCATGGATAGGATTGATACTGGGATTTTGAATGAGCTCATTAATGCCGTCATTAAAAGGAACCTAAACTGAAAAGCATATGGATTTTTCCTTTTAAAATAATACCAGTTGCCTGACTCTCTGGCTGATCCTGTGTCTCTAATACATTTAGCCACAGCCCCTGAACAAGCATGCAGATCAGGTGCTCTGACGGAAGTCAGACTGGATAAGCTGCATGCTTGTTTCAGGTGTGTGATCCACTTACTACTGCAGCCAAAGAGATCATCAGGACTGCCAGGCAACTGGTATTGTTTAACCAGTTCAGCCTATCTGGACGAGCATGTTTGTCCAGATAGGCTGTGGTGCTGCAGCGGCGCTGCGCGCGCTCTCGCCGCCTGCCGTTGGCCCCCCGATCAGTGAATGGGACTATAGTTCCCATTCACCGATATAAGTCCCCCACAGAAAAACCGACGATCTCTTATCAGAGACCGCCGTCTTTCTGCATTAAAAAATAAATAAATCCCGTCCTCTTTCTAGTTCCTGGATGCGAGATCGTTCACATCCAGGACTTTTTTGACTGTAGCCATCTTGTGGCCAAATAGTAAACTACACCCACATACATTTTTTATTAAACAATTACATTATTTTACATTTAAAATTAGCTGTTTCCCTCCCACACCAAAAATTACCCAAATAAATGTTTTAATAAAAAAAAATTACAATTAAAAAAAACAAACAACATAAATAGTTACCTAAGGGTCTGAACTTTTTAAATATGCATGTCAAGAGAGTATATTATTATATTTTTTTAAAAGTGCTGATTTCTCCGTCCCTGGTGTTAACAGGGTGGAAAAAGGGACAGAGAAATCCGCACTGCTGGGGGTAAAGTGGTTAAATATGCATGTCAAGAGAGTATATCATTATATTTTTTTAAATTATAAGCTTGTAAATAGTGATGGACGCAAATTGAAAAAATGCACCTTTATTTCTAAATAAAATGTTGGCGCCATAAATTGTGCTAGGGACATCATTTAAACGGTGTAATAACAGGGACAAATAAAATACATGAGTTTTAATTACAGTAGCATATATTAATTTCAAACTATAATGGCCAAAAACTGAGAAATAATGATTTTTTTTTCATTTCTTTCTTAATCTTCCTGTTAAAATGGATTTAGAAAAAAAACACTTCTTAGCAAAATGTACAACCCAAAGAAAGCCTAATTAGTGGCGGAAAAAAGGATATATACAGTGGCTTGCAAAAGTATTCGGCCCCCTTGAAGTTTTCCACATTTTGTCACATTACTACCACAAACATGAATCAATTTTATTAGAATTCCACGTGACAGACCAATACAAAGTGGTGTACACATGAGAAGTGGAACGAAAATCATACATGATTCCAAACATTTTTTAAAAATAAATAACTGCAAAGTGGGGTGTGCATAATTATTCAGCCCCCTGAGTCAATACTTTGTAGAACCACCTTTTGCTGCAATTACAGCTGCCAGTTTTTTAGGGTATGTCTCTACCAGCTTTGCACATCTAGAGACTGAAATCCTTGCCCATTCTTCTAGGCAAAACAGCTCCAGCTCAGTCAGATTAGATGGACAATGTTTGTGAACAGCAGTTTGCAGATCTTGCCACAGATTCTCGGTTGGATTAAGATCTGGACTTTGACTGGGCCATTTTAACACATGGATATATTTTGTTTTAAACCATTCCATTGTTGCCCTGGCTTTATGTTTAGGGTCGTTGTCCTGCTGGAAGGTGAAACTCTGCTCCAGTCTCAAGTCTTTTGCAGACTCCAAGAGGTTTTCTTCCAAGATTGCCCTGTATTTGGCTCCATCCATCTTCCCATCAACTCTGACCAGCTTCCCTGTCCCTGCTGAAGAGACGCACCCCAGAGCATGATGCTGCCACCACCATATTTGACAGTGGGGATGGTGTGTTCTGAGTAATGTGCAGTGATAGTTTTCCACCACACATAGGGTTTTGCATTTTGGCCAAAAAGTTCCATTTTGGTCTCATCTGACCAGAGTACCTTCTTCCACATGTTTTCTGTGTCCCCCAGATGGCTTGTGGCAAACTGCAAATGAGACTTCTGATGCTTTTCTGTTAACAATGCCTTTCTTCTTGCCACTCTTCCATAAAGGCCAACTTTGTGCAGTGCACGACTAATAGTTGTCCTATGGACAGATTCCCCCACCTGAGCTGTAGATCTCTGCAGCTCGTCCAGAGTCACCATGGGCCTCTTGACGGCATTTCTGATCAGTGCTCTCCTTGTTCGGCCTGTGAGTTTAGGTGGACGGCCTTGTCTTGGTAGGTTTACAGTTGTGCCATACTCCTTCCATTTCTGAATGATCGCTTGAACAGTGCTCCGTGGGATGTTCAAGGCTTTGGAAGTCTTTTTGTAGCCTAAGCCTGCTTTAAATTTCTCAATAACTTTATCTCTGACCTGTGGTATGTTCTTTGAACTTCACGGTGTTGTTGCTCCCAATATTCTCTTAGACAACCTCTGAGGCCGTCACAGAGCAGCTGTATTTGTACTGACATTAGATTACACACAGGTGCACTCTATTTAGTCATTAGCACTCATCAGGCAATGTGTATGGGCAACTGGCTGCACTCAGATCAAAGGGGGCTGAATAATTACGCACACCCCACTTTGCAGTTATTGATTTGTAAAAGATGTTTGGAATCATGTATGATTTTCATTCTACTTCTCATGTGTACACCACTTTGTGTTGGTCTTTCACTTGGAACTCCAATAAAATTGATTCATGTTTGTGGCAGTAATATGACAATATGTAGAAAACTAAAGTTATTGGCGAATGAATGGAAGGTGAACGTTGCTCGGATGCATAAGGTTTTCGACACTGTGGGGCTGAACTGGTTAAAAGGAAACATCCATATCCCTCTCAGTTCAGGTTCCCTTTAAAGCCAATGGGTACCGCTGTAAAAAAAAAAGTCAGATACTCACCTAAGGAGAGGGAAGGCTCGGTCCTAATGAGCCTTCCCTCTCCTCTCATGGTGCCCTCGGTGCTGCGCTGGCTCCCCCGTTCGCGTCCGCCGCCGCAGGGACTTCGAGAGCACTCGGGCTTCCGAAGACGGGCCGCTCCATACTACGTACGCGCAAGCGCGTCATAGAGGGCGCTCGCGCATGCGTAGTATGGAGCGGCCCCGTCCTCGGGAGCCCGAGTGCTCCCGAAGGCTTCCGAAAGCTCCCTTCGGCATGCGGAAGTGGCAGTATTTGACCGAACTGGTCGAATACTGCCACGGGGGATCCTGCACGGGACCGGGCATCGGGAGAGGAGAGGGAAGGCTCATTAGGACCGAGCCTTCCCTCTCCTTAGGTGAGGATCTGACTTTTTCTTTTTTCAAACGGTAAACATTCACTTAAGCATACAGTCCCCCAGTTTGAAAAGGTTTGGGAATGGGGTTGACATACAGAGGGGTACCTCTTTGTCCTCTCTATTTTAACTATGTCTAACTCTTAACCAGGGGAGCCTATTCTACCTTGTTGATTTCTCTCATTTTTATAATACTGCAACATGTGAACGCCATATATTATGTTTAAGCCTGTTGTCTTTAAATGATATTCCTAGACTTGGGCAGCAGGGTAGCGTAGTGGTTAGTGCTCTTGCCTTGCAGCATTGTGTCTCCAGTTCAAATCCCAGCCAGGTCAACACCTGCAAGGAGTTTATATGTTCTCTCCGTGTCTGCGTGGGTTTCCTCTGAGCGCTCTGGCTTCTTCCCACATGCCAAAAACATACAGATAAGTTAATTGGCTTCCCCTAAAATTGACCTTAGACTATGATACATGCACTAAATACATAAATAGACATATGACTATGGTGGGGACTAGATTGTGAGCCCCTCTGAGGGACAGTTAGTGACAAGACAATATATTCTGTACAGTGCTGCATAATATGTCAGTGCAATATAAATACTTAAAGGAACTCTGTTGCGAAAATCTTAAAATGTAAAATACATGTAAACATATACAAATAAGAAGTCCGCTTCTTCCAGAGTAAAATTAGCCATAAATTACTTTTCTCCTATGTTGCTGTCACTTACAGTAATTAGTAGAAATCTGACATTACCGACAGATTTTGAACTAGCCCATCTTCTCATGGGGGTTCTCAGGGTTTTCTTTATTTTTAAAAGCACTTAGTGAATGGCAGTTGCTCCGTCCAACTGCCCAAAAAAAGTGTACGGTGAGCACAGAGGCTGGCCGGCATCTTTGTGTAAATCTTTTTCAGGGAATGTCTTTATAAAGAATAAAGGCCATGCTGAGAATCCCCCATGAAGAGATGGACTAACCCAAAATCTGTCGGTAATGTCAGATTTCTACTACTTACTGTAAGTGACAGCAACATAGGAGAAAAGTAATTTATGGCTCATTTTACTCTGGAAAAAATGTACTTCTTATTTGTATGTGTCTTAAATTTTAAGTTTTTTGCGACAGTTCCTCTTTAAATAAATAGACTATGTATGTGACTGATGATTTAGTTATTTCCTGTATGGTGGGATATTAACCCACATAAGTTTATTGTAAGCCAATGTTTGGCTAATGTTGTAAGTGTTTTATATGCTATTATTTTCAAAATAAAATCATTTGAAACTAAATGTATTTTATTGATAAAGTGTGAAAAAATCTCCTGGGAGAAAACTCATGTGAGAGGTTAAATGTATAGAGCCCTTCCTGTCTTTTTAGAATTTTGTTTGCTTGTATTCTCCTCCCAGTTCATATCTCACTTCTGCTTTTTTTTCTTCTTTCTCTGTACAGTGTAAGATGTCATTCTTCTTCAAACTTGCTTTTTTTAAAATTTTGAAAGCTTGCAAGAAAACTAAGTTTAGTTAGGCATTAAAGGAATTACCTAGAGTGAATTAACATTTTTTTGGCTTGAAGTTAGCAGTTTGGTCTGAATAAGTTTCCTTCAACATATAGGCTGTTTTAACCCTATATGCTTTCATAGCTCTCTATAGAATGTTCTTTTTCTACCTATAATAAGGACCTTTTCATTTTAAGAAAATTATATGATCTTCAAAAGGTACAGGAAGGCTCTGCGGCAGGAGTGCCCACACTTTTCCGAAAACTTCTGAGTCAAAGTGATCTACCATCAAAAACCTCACACAATTCCCTCCCGCCTCCCAAATCTCCAGGCTGGCAGCCTGTGAAGGATCGCCGGCCCCCAGTGGGTCGGCGTCTTCTGCACATGTGCGGGAATGTGCCCATGTCACTGGGAGTGTAATGTGCCAGCGCAGCATGCTTCTGATGACATGGGCGCATGCGCAGAAGACGCCAACTCGTAAGGTGTGGGCGATACTTCAGAGGCTGCCAGCTGGAACCGTGAGAAGACTGGAGCTGCAGCGAGGGACACATGTGACTTTTAGGAGATGGAAGAAGCCCCAGGTAAGTAAAGATACATTTATTTTGTTGCCTCCCTTATCCTTTAAACTCACGATGAGCAATACATGCAATGCATTACGCTCTACTTATCGCAAGACTTTAGCCAGGAACAGGTGCCCTAGTATAGGTAGCCTGAAAAAGGTACCCCAGTATAGGTAGCTAGCTATAGGTGCCCCCAGTATAAGTAGCCAGGAATAGGTGCCCCCAGTATAGGTAGCCAGCTATAGGTGCCCCCAGTATAGGTAGCCAAGAAATAGGTATCCAAGTATAGGTAGCCAGGAATAGATGCCCCCAGCATAGATAGCCAGGAATAGGTGCAGCTAGAATAGGTAGCAAGGAATAGGTGCCCCCAGTATAGGTAGCCAGGAATAGATGCCCCCAGCATAGATAGCCAGAAATAGGTGCAGCTAGAATAGGTAGCAAGGAATAGGTACCCACAGTATAGGTAGCCAGGAATAGGTGCAGCCAGTATAGATAGCAAGGTGGAGGGGGGACACAACGGCAGGTGACGAACAGCGGCGGAGGTGGGATGCAGCGGCAGGGGTAATCAGAAACTCACATTGCCAGGATCTATTGCTGCATGTACTACTTACTTTTTTCCTGTTTCTGCATTCCATCTCACTGTAACAGCGCCCTAGGGGCATTGTTACTATGAGATGGAACGCAGAAGCAGAAAGGAGTAAGTAGTACATTGCGACTGGATTCCGGCAAAGTGAGTATCAGAGTATCACCACTGTTAATGCACCCGTTGCGTCCAACCCCTGCCACTGTTCGTGTGCCCGCCGCTGCGTTTCCCTCCCCCGAATACCAGTAATAGAGGATTGTGTATGGTATGATTACCATGCGCAATAAAACAATGGTAACCCTAGTGAAGAGGCTGGAAAAAAGATGGCCACAATCAATGTGAGAGAATGGGAAGTTGTACTGGCCTCACTTCTTATTGGGGGGGGGGGGGGGGGGGGAAGCAGAGCGTATGTTTTCCCACCCACCCTGGGGGAATAATTTCCATTGAATGCTAGTTTTCTGGTGCTATGCGATGCAGGAAAATTATGATCATTGCATGCTGAAGCACGCATACATTCTGCATGTATTGATTGACGGCTGCATACAAAAAGTTGCTTTAAATTTCTGATTAAAAAAAAAAAAGCACGGAAATCCGCATACAGTAAAATGTATGCGAAATGTAATATAGTAGTGGAAACGGGCCATATAAATGCCCTCTTGTTTTCATGAGGTACGTTTGTGCTGGAAGCCCAGCTCTTCTATTCCTGTCAGACAGCACAGCACCTGAGCCTCTTCCCTGCAGACAACACTGTATACAAGTTCATTAGAGGCGGGCAGAAACGTCGCCTGGTTTGGACTAGACTTCAACAACATGGCCTCGTCGTCCCTATGGTTCTCCAGGAGTCTGCCCGCTACACAGACACTGACACCGCAAGTTATAAGGGTTATTACAGCCGCGCTCACAAGCTGAGCCTCACTAGAACTGTAAGCGGCGGCAGGACATATACATTGATTAATAGGGCAGCTAAGAAATCATGTTGACAGAAATGGGGCGGGCCAGTGACGTGATGCGGACGTAGGGCTGATGAGCAGTAGAGGGAGGAGGGGGTGAGAGGCCCGTCCGCTCCACACACCGAGAAAGTTGGCGTGAGGTTAGAGAGAAGAGCCAGCAGCCGGGGGAAGAGCGGGAAAGGGGCGCGGAGTGGTCTGGAAGCGGTGTGTGGGCTTCAGGCATCGATGACTGCCGCACATTGCGCTTCTTCTGACGAGTTGGACTTCAGGCTGACATTTGAGGAAACAACGGCGCAGCCTTCAGCACCGAAAGGTGAGAAGCGGCTGCAGCGTCCCGTCTCCTGACTGGTGACAGCACAGCGGACGCGTACCTACATAGCTGACGCGTAGTACTAGTTAGGGCTCGACTGTAAATAGTAATCAGTCTGTGGTCAGTTGTGGTGAATATAGGTAGGGGGCGCTATCATTTTCGGAAACATGATAAGCTTGTTCGGTGCGTTATAAACTCGCGACCTTACAACTTTTGAAGAGACACCAAGCCTAGGATATTCCGTTACCCGGAGGCTAATGTGGCATGCTGGGACGTGTAGTCATCCATGGGGAGGCTTGGCATACTTGGCTTCCTGTTATGGTTTCTCTTGCCCGTGGTTAAAATGGCATTTGCTGGGCATGGAAGTGTTCTACAGCCTGGCATTGTGAGTGAGCGGTATGGAGTTGGCTATTTTAATTCTGCATACTTGTGTTTGTAGCAGAGACGTCCACCAATATAGACGTACGTGAGGTGTTAAAGTGGAACTCTAGACTTCCCCACTATAGTTGACATTTATGCTAGAGACAGTTCAGTACTGATTTACCATGACAGGTGCAAAGGAAGGCAGAGAGACGTTGGTGCGGGTGCCCAGAACTGCCAGTTGGAATTTTTTGTTTCATTTAACAGCTGAATCTTGATTGGTTGCTCTGAGCAGCTGGTCCAGTCTACTTTACATTGGTCTTGATAGATGCACCACACTGTAAAGTGCAAGCGTGAACTGAAAATAAACTCATGAGATGATTCATTGTTTGTGTAGTATTAATAGTAAGTCTATTATTTTCGATTTGAGGGGATAACAAGCATTTGTTTGCTTTGTAACATCAGTTCCCACAATAAACAGAATTGTTTACCTGTTGAATTTTTCAGCCCCATCCCCACCCTATCATGGTTTGATCTGTCAGATACAAATGTTTTGTCTTTTATATACTTTTCAGTAAAGTTTTTTTTTTTTTCTGCATTTGATTGCTTCATTTGCATAGGGAAAGCACTTATTTGTGAACCCTTACAATAAATAAAGGAAAGTACAGTAAACGGGCAAGTACAGTGGCTGTGCCCTGACGCTATATGTTGTGACTTTTTATTACTTATACAGGTGGGTAATGCAACTGCTTGTGAATTGGCATGGATGGTGTCAGAAACTGTGCCATTTGGTTGTACTTTATTTGCGCTTGTGATCAGCAGATGAGGCGCTGAATTGCCCGACAAGCGTGCAGTTAAGCCCAGAGCTGAGAAGTCGGAGCAGTTTTGGGTACCTGGAGTCGGTGGTTTCATGAACGTTGGAGTCGGATGCTTTTTGTACTAAATCCACAGCCCTGATAAGTATCATACTTCGGAGTCGAGGAGTCAGAGCCATTTTGGGTACCTGGAGTCGAGTTGGTGGTTTCATAAACTGAGAAGTCTGAGTTGGAGTCGGATGTTTTTTGTACCCACAGCCCTGGTTAAGCCATCTGTCTGAAAGAGGGCTAGGACTGCTTACCTATGTAAGCTTGTCATCATGGGCCTGATGCACCTAAAGTATGGCAAAGTTACTGTGTGCAGGGAGAGCACAACAGTTTTACCGTTACTATCGCAGGGGGAGCACTGGCTGTGGCTGTCAGCCTGTTAGCGTCACGCATGTTACCATGGTAATGGCCGCATTTCTGGTGTAACCAGGTCTGTGAAGTCAGGCAAAGCAATTTTTGGGTACCTGGAGTCGGTGGTTTCATAAACTGAGGAATTGGATGATTTTTGTACACTCCATAGCCCTGTTGTAACGCATGTGCTGCTAATGAGTTGATGGCGGTGCTCCCCCCCCATCCTTGCTAGTATGGGTAAAATTGCCAAGCTCTTTCTGCGCATGGCAACGTTGCCATACTTTAGTGCATCAGCTCACTTATCAGTTTAGTTTTGTGAAGCTTTCCTCTGAAATGACAACACTTCCCTTTTTTTTTTTTTTTTTGTTTTTTTTTTTTTTTTGTTTCTTTATTGATTTTTATCCAATGGGCTCTATTCTCAAAGGAGCCAAAGTACTGCAATATATTACCGCAAAATTTCCGCCAGTGGTAAACTCCACATTTTTTCCACATTCACTAAAATTTTCCGCATGCGGTACAAAACAAGCGGAAACAGCCATTAAAACATGCGGTAAAAAGGTCGCATGAAAAAGTATTTTTAAAAAAAAAATGCCTAAGGGTGCGTACAGACATGCGACTATAGTCGTTTAAAACGATCGTTACCGACGGCATTGCCCGACGATCGTTCGTAAAAAGTGCACGAGCGATCATTAAAATGACCGACCAACGAGATATGTCGTTGGTAAAGAACGATCCATTCTGCCAGATCTTTTCCAACGACCATCGTTCAAAAAGTAATGTCTGTACAACGATCGGTCGTTGATCGATCGTTCGTTCTCAAAGCTTTGCACATGCTCAAACAGTTCTTTTTGACACTTGTGTTTGAAATCAGTTTATACATCATGTTGCGCACGCAACGCTCGTTCCAAGATCGTTCGTACACGAACGATGTTAAAAGTAGCCTTTCTTCAAACGATCATCGGCCGATACCTCCATTAACATCGTTCGTCGTTCAGAACGAACGATCGTTATCGTATGTCTGTACGTACCATAAGTCCAGCAAGCACAGCCCTTAAGCCTCCAGACTTCATTAAAGTCAATGGGATGCAGAATATATCACCCACTACTTGTAGGTGATAAAAAAAGGTAAATAATGTTGAAATGAGGAGCCTGAAATGTTTTGTAAATTGATGTTTGTGTGCGGAAAATACAGACTTTTGCGGAAACTTTTCCGCATGAATGCTGCACTTTTCCGCACGCGGAAAAAACATGCGGAACATTTTGTGAATGTGAACTTGCTGATGTTTTGGTCGCAAACTTCCCGCATGTACTTTACCGCATGCGGGAAGTCACTGAGAATAGAGCCCAATGTACCTTTTTATTATTCTGCATAGTTGCTTGTCGCCTATAAGAACCCATAAAGCGTAATACATGTGGCCTGATGCATACAGTACATATAAATTATGCATCACTGCAACTGTTAACGTGCACATTATGCATTGCAGCACTGGATGTATCGATTTATGCCGATACGTTGCACCGCTAATGTGTTGATGTGAACATACCATTACAATATCATGATTTATATTAATCAGTGCATTACGTGTCACTGCGAACATATTCTAAGATATGGGTATGACAGTCAGTGTGTACAGTTTGTTGTTGGACTGTGCTTATACAGGTAGTAACAAGCTGCAGCCTGTGCTGATCCCTGCTAAAATATGCTATGTAGCCAGCACCACTACTTCTACAGGGTTAAATTAACCTCTAAACTCCTGGGCATATTTGACATGCTGATAACATCTGCAAACACTGAGTACATGTGTACTGCTCCTGCCTCATTTTTGTAAGCATTGGTGGAGAAGAGCTTGTATTTTTAAAAGAAAATCAAGTTGTGCAAGTGGATTGTATTATTAATCAGAGCCACATTTGAAGTTATTTTACGCATAATTTAGCATGCAGAATTAATTATTTGTAATGTTTGACTAATTTTTCAACCTTCACTTGGATATATATGACCCCAGTATTTTTATTTTCAGCGTTGTAAATGAAATTATGAATCAGATTACAGCTTCCCAACCCCCCCCTCCCCCCCCCCCCCCAGTTCATTTTATCTGAATGGGTACTAAGCTCCCGTACACATTAATTTACATTGGGGAAGACTGAAAACCTTTCCAATCTAATTGATCTGGAGTAGAGATGGTCAGTGGGAAAGTGGCCATACATTACTCGATCTGCAACTAGATAGATCCCCTCTGATTCAATCAGAGATGGATCTATTGCCTGCCCACACACTGAACATGGTCTCCCAATAGATTTCAGCATGACATCTAAATCTATTGGAAATCATCCTAGCCCCGAACTTGCCGGCCCCCTAAGTGTATCACGCACACACGCGCGCCTGTGACAATGGTGCAAGTAGTGACGCTACAATGTAGTGGTGTCGCGGGCCCTTGAAGTATCAAAGGAGGTGAGGAATTGCACCAGCATAAAAGGTGAGCATGCAATTTTCCCTGCAGGCCTGTGGGGCGGGGCAGCCAAGGGACCATCGTTTGCTATGAATCAAACATTACCTGCTGCACACAGATTAAGCCGATGCGACCATGATTCTCTGGCATGCCTGATTAATTCTTTTGACCCATTTCGTCTGGAAATCAATCAAAATGATTGGGTAGCTCTGTTGCGGCATCTGTATTTTCCAGATTTGATTATGATTGCATTGGTTGGTTATCGATAATTTACTGATGTATGGACACCCTGATTTTAACTACCGTAAGTTAATTTTATTTAAAGCTCTGCACTTTGGAGTTGGACTAGTCAAATGCAGAAGCAGATTACTTTTATTGGCCAAGTTCCAAGTTGCATCAGTGCTCTCCCCAGAATTTTTTCTTCAGCCGGGTGGTATGAAAAAGTAGCCGTGTGGCATGAAAAAGTAGCCGGGTGGGGCGAGATTAGATCATGCAGGGCTGGAGCTTCTCTGCTTACAGCAGACAAGGAGGTGAGCAGATAACAGCCAGGTGGTCATCAAAATAGCTGGGTGGAGCACCTGGCTAAAAGAGTATGGGGAGAACACTGCATAAATTTTAATCTGCATCGGCTTCAAATTGTTAGCATCTCAGGGATTATTTCTAATTAACACTTTACTTAAATTTATATAATAAATACATCTATTTATTCTAAAAAAATATGTATCTAGCACTGACCTCTTCTTCTTCTTTGCCTGGGACCTTAACACAGTGACATGAATGTAATCTATTATTATTAATTATTATTGTTTAGTACTATATCAAGTCTGAGTCGGAGCATTTTTGGGTACCTGGAGTCAGTGGTCTTAATAAAGTGAGGAGTCGGAGTCGGATGCTTTTTAAACCAAATCCTTAGCTTTTAAAAAAAATTAGACTAAGGAGTCGAGGACATTGAGTCGGAGCAATTTTGGGTACCTGGAGTCTGAGTCGGAGGTTTCATAACCTAAGGAGTCTGAGTCGGACAATTTTTGCACCATCTCCACAACCCTAGTATTTATATAGCATTGACATCTTGTGCAGGGCTTTACAGAGTATATAGTCTTTTCACTAACTGTCCCTAACAGGGCCGGATTTAGGCCTAGGCCACCTAGGCCATGGCCTAGGGCACCACAGGAGCAAGGGCACCAAAGAAGCTGACTAATCTGATGCAGCATTTGCAAGCTTGCAAATGCTGCAATGCAGGGAGATCAGGCAGCTTCTGACCACGAGTACCCTGCTGCCAGCTATCTGTGCAGTGGCCGCCATGCTATCTGTGCACGTTGGCATTGTGGCGGGCGGCTACGGACTTTGGCAGCATTGGAGACGGAGGGGAAGAGGAAGCTTCTACACTGGAGATAAGCAGAGAAGTGAGTGACACTGATGGCTGGTGCGGTGTGGAGGCAAGCTGTACTGAAAGGGAGGAGTGGGAAAGGAAGGGATTCAGGGAGTAATCTGGCTATCTATACTGGAGGGGGAGGAGAAGGGGTCATCAGGCTACTTATACTAGAGGGAAAGAGGGGTGGGTCATCTGGCTACCTATTCTGGAGGGGGGGTAATCTGGCTACCTATACTGAAGGGAGGGGTCATCTCGCTACCTATACTGAAAGGGGGCGGCTGGTGACATTGGCCTTGGGCGGTAAAAAGTACAAAACCGGCCCTGGTCCCTAAGGCTCACAATCTGATCCCTACCAAAGTCCTATGTGGATTATTTTAGGAGGAAGCCAATTAACTTACCGTATCTGTATTTTTAGTAGGAGGAAAATGGAATGCCCAAATAAAATCAACACTTTTTTTTTTTTTTTTTTTTTTTTTTTTTTTTAGAGCTCTATTTGACTATTGAGTTGATCAACATGCTTTCTGTTTATAAAAAAAAAACAAGAGAAATCTCCCCAAAGGGAAGTTTGCTTTTGATAGCAGTCATTGGAGTACCAATCAGGATCTATAGCTCCCAACTTCTGCTCTGGTGCCCACCTCAATTTTAGGCCTGGAACCCACTAGCATTGCTTTTCTAAGCTCTTGCAATTTGAAAAACTCTTGCCAATGTAATTTTACTGGTGAGGGTTTTTTTTTTTTTTTTTAATCAGATCCTTAACCACTTCAGCCCCACAGTGTCGAAAACCTTATGCATCCGAGGAACGTTCACCTCCCATTCATTCGCCAAAAACGTTATCACTACTTATCACAATGAATTGATCTATATCTCGTTTTTTTCTGCTACTAATTAGGCTTTCTTTGGGTGGTACATTTTGCTAAGAATTATTTTGTTCTAAATCCATTTTAACAGGAAGATTAAGAAAGAAATTGAAAAAAACATTATTTCTCAGTTTTTGGTCATTATAGTTTGAAATTAATATATGCTACCGTAATTAAAACTCATGTACAGGGTGTGCAGAATTATTAGGCAAATGAGTATTTTGACCACATCATCCTCTTTATGCATGTTGTCTTACTCCAAGCTGTTTCATTCAGCTTTGATATTAATGAGTTTTTTGGGTTCATTGAGAACATGGTTGTTGTTCAATAATACAATTATTCCTCAAAAATACAACTTTCCTAATCTGCACTACCTGTATTTTATTTGCCCATTCATCCCGGTTATTACACCGTTTAAATGATGTCCCTATTACAATTTATGGTGCTGATATTTTATTTAGAAATAAAGGTGCATTTTTTTTCAATTTGCGTCCATCACTATTTACAAGCTTATAATTTAAAAAAATATAATAATATACTCTCTTGACATACATATTTAACCACTTTACCCCCAGCGGTGCAGATTTCTCCGTCCCTTTTTTTTAACCCTGTTAACACCAGGGACGGCGCCAACCGATCGCCTCAAGATCCATGAACGGGAAAAACCGTTCCCATTCGTTGATCTAAGCCCCCGCAATGATCAGCTGCTTCTATGAGAAACACCGCAATCATTGTGATTTTCCCAGCCTCATTGTGCTTCCTGCAAGCGTACTTCCGGACGCTTGCAGGTCGCATAAACAAAAAAAATCACTGTGGTCATCTTGTGGCCAAATAGTAAAACTACACCCTAAAGCATTTTTCATGTACACATACATTACTTTTACACAATTAACTCATACTTATTTTTTTTTTGTAATTAAATTGATAATAGATTGGGGGGGGGGGGGGGCTCAGGACACTAATACCATGGGGGAAGTTATACTTGGCAATATCTGGCAACCTGTACTGGGGCGGGGGGGGGGGGGGGCATATCTGGTTATCTATACTGGGGGGGGGAAACCTACGTAACACTGGGGGCACGTCTGTCTTATATATACTGGGTTTGGAGGTCTACCCAATACTGGGGGCACAACGGGCATGTCACATGTGAGCACAGCAGCAGCCATGCTTTGAAGTGATGAGTCGAAAATTTCACATTTGTGTAGTTTTGCACCATAATACTGTACTACTATGTGAAATCGTAATTTCCAACACTTGTAATTTTGCATTTACACGTACTTTTGTGTTTACTTTAGTTTTAACTTATTTTCTAATTTTGCTTAATTTGTGGGAATTGTGTGAATAATAATAATAATAATATTAATAATAATAATAATAATCTAAACATTTATATAGCGCTTTTCTCCTGTCGGACTCAAAGCGCTCAAGAGCTGTAGCCACTGGGACGCGCTCAAGAGGCCACCCTGCAGTGTTGGGGAGTCTTGCCTTGAACTCCTTACTGAATAGGTACTTGACCTAGCCAGGATTCGATCCCTGGTCTCCCATGTCAAAGGCAGAGCCCTTAACCAGTACACTATCCAGCCACTGTCATAATTACACGAAAAATAATTGTAATTATGCATAATAAAAATTGACTTACAAAAATTGTAATTACAAAAATGATGCATATACTCAAAATTGCGTAAAATTTTGCGTAATTTTTCATATTTACTAAAAATAATGCAAAGTTACTAAATTTACCGTTGCTATCATCACTAACTGGGCTGTGGAGTCGGTACGGAAATCCTCCGACTCCTGAGGTTAGGAGCCTCCGACTCCTTAACTCAGACTCCTATAATATGCATGTTACAAGCTTGTTGATTGAAAGTATGTACCATGAAATGCATCTCTTAACTGCCAACTCTTAGGAATTTTAAAAGACAACTGTGAGAGGAATATGGAGGCTGCCATATTCATTCCCTTTTAAACAATACCAGTTACCTGGATATCCGGCGGATCTTCTTCCTCTAATACTTTTACTCCTAGACTGAAACTAGTCTTTGGTAAAAGTACTTGTAGAAGGTAGACAGGAACAAAGAACATCTATCAAGTCCTAGGCAATGTAACTGTGGTACATGTAAGAGTGATGTGCAGGTACTCTGCAGGAGAATGAGGCCATTCCGCCTCTGTTATACATTCTTCATGTACAATCTGAACCAGGTTGATGGGTGATAGACAAGACCTCTGTGTTTAACCACTTCCTGACCGCCCCCAGCCGATGGGCGGCGGCAAAGTCCGGGCCCAAACGACCGCAATACGCCCATCGGCGGGGGCGGCTGCGGGAGTGGCTATGCGGCGATCGCGTCATTCGTGACGCGATCAGCCGCCGGGGACTGGCTCCGCCCACCGTTCGCTGTAACCCGCCGGCCGTTCGGAAGCGCCGGCGGGTTACTAGCACTCGATCGCCGCATGTAACATGTATAATAGGCTTTGTAATGTATACAAAGCCTATTATACTGGCTGCCTCCTGCCCTGGTGGTCCCAGTGTCCGAGGGACCACCAGGGCAGGCTGCAGCCACCCTAGTCTGCACCCAAGCACACTGATTCCCCCCCCCTGCCCCCTGATCGCGCACAGCACCCCTCAGACCCCCCCTGCCCACCCCCCAGACCACTGTTTGCACCCAGTCACCCCCCTAATCACCCATCAATCACTCCCTGTCACTATCTGTCAACGCTATTTTTTTTTTTTTATTTATTTATTTTTTTTAGTCCCTAATCTGCCCCCTACTCCCTCCTGGTCACCCCCCCCCCCCTGTGTACTGTATGCATCTAGCCCCCCTGATCACCTGTCGATCACCCGTCAATCACCCCCTGTCACTGCCACCCATCAATCAGCCCCTAACCTGCCCCTTGCAGGCAATCTGATCACCCACCCACACCAATAGATCGCCCGCCGATCCGACATCAGATCACCTCCCAAGTGCAGTGTTTACATCTCTTCTCTCCTCTAAACACCCACTAATTACCCATCAATCACCCCCTATCACCACCTGTCACTGTTACCCATCAGATTAGACCCCAATCTGCCCCTTGCGGGCACCCAATCACCCGCCCACACGCTCAGATTGCCCTCAGACCCCCCCCCTTATCAATTCGCCAGTGCAATATTTACATCTGTTATTCCCTGTAATAACCCACTGATCACCTGTCAATCACCCATCAATCACCCCCTGTCACTGCCACCCATCAATCGGCCCCTAACCTGCCCCTTGCGGGCAATCTGATCACCCACCCACACCAATAGATCGCCCGCAGGTCCGACATCAGATCACCTCCCAAGTGCAGTGTTTACATCTCTTCTCTAAACACCCACTAATTACCCATCAATCACCCCCTATCACCACCTGTCACTGTTACCCATCAGATTAGACCCTAATCTGGCCCTTGCGGGCACCCAATCACCCGCCCACACCTCAGAACGCCCTCAGACCCCAGCCCTGATCACCTCGCCAGTGCATTGCTTGCATCTATTTCCCGCCTCTAATCACACCTTGAGACACCCATCAATCACCTCCTGTCACCCCCTAGCACACCTACCCATCAGATCAGGCCCTAATTTGCCCCGTGTGGGCTCCTGATCACTCGGCCAAACCCTCAGATTCCCCTCAGACCCCCTTCCGATCACCTCCCCAGTGCATTGATTGCATCTATTTTCCCCTCTAACCACCCCCTGAGACACCCATCAATCACCTCCTGTCACCCCCCTAGCACTCCTATCCATCAGATCAGGCCCAATACATCCTGTCATCTAAGAGGCCACCCTGCTTATGACCGGTTCCACAAAATTTGCCCCCTCATAGACCACCTGTCATCAAAATTTGCAGATGCTTATACCCCTGAACAGTCATTTTGAGAAATTTGGTTTCCAGACTACTCACAGTTTTGGGCCCGTAAAATGCCAGGGCAGTATAGGAACCCCACAAGTGACCCCATTTTAGAAAGAAGACACCCCAAGGTATTCTGTTAGGTGTATGATGATTTCATAGAAGATTTTATTTTTTGTCAAAAGTTAGCGGAAATTGGATTTTTATTTTTTTTCACAAAGTGTCATTTTTCACTAACTTGTGACAAAAAATAAATTCTATGAACTCACCATACCCCTAACGGAATACCTTGGGGTGTCTTCTTTCTAAAATGGGGTCACTTGTGGGGTTCCTATACTGCCCTGGCATTTAGGGGCCCTAAACCGTGAGGAGTATTCTAGAAAACAAATGCCTCAAAATGACCTGTGAATAGGACGTTGGGCCCCTTAGCGCACCTAGGCTGCAAAAAAGTGTCACACATGTGGTATCGCCGTACTCAGAAGAAGTAGTATAATGTGTTTTGAGGTGTATTTTTATACATACCCATGCTGGGTGGGAGAAATCTCTCTGTAAATGGACAATTGTGTGTGTAAAAAATCAAATAATTGTCATTTACAGAGATATTTCTCCCACCCAGCATCTGTATGTGTAAAAATACACCCCAAAACACATTATACTACTTCTTCTAAATACGGCGATACCACGTGTGGCACTTTTTTGCACCCTAACTGCCCTAAGGGGCCCAAAGTCCAATGAGTACCTTTAGGATTTCACAGGTCATTTTGCGACATTTGGTTTCAAGACTACTCCTCACGGTTTAGGGCCCCTAAAATGCCAGGGCAGTATAGGAACCCCACAAATGACCCCATTTTAGAAAGAAGACACCCCAAGGTATTCCGTTAGGAGTACGGTGAATTCATAGAAGATTTTATTTTTTGTCAAATTTCTCAAAATGACCTGTGAAATCCTAAAGGTACTCATTGGACTTTGGGCCCCTTAGCGCAGTTAGGGTGCAAAAAAGTGCCACACGTGGTATCGCCGTACTCAGTAGTATCATGTGTTTTGGGGTGTATTTTTCCACATACCCATGCTGAGTGGGAGAAATATCTCTATAAATAGACAATTGTGTGTAAAAAAAAAAAAAAAAAAAAATTGTCATTTACGGAGATATTTCTCCCACCCAGCATGGGTATGTGTAAAATACACCCCAAAACACATTATACTACTTCTCCTGAGTACGGCAATACCACATGTGTGGCGCTTTTTTGCAGCCCAACTGCGCTAAGGGGCCCAAAGTCCAATGAGCATCTTTAGGCTTTACAGGGGTGCTTACAATTAGGCACCCCCAAAATGCCAGGACAGTGAACACACCCCACAAATTACCCCATTTTGGAAAGTAGACACTTCAAGGTATTCAGAGAGGAGCATAGTGAGTCCGTGGCAGATTTCATTTTTTTTTTTTTTTTTTGTCGCAAGTTAGAAGAAATGGAAACTTTTTTTTTTTTTTTTTTTTTTTTTTTTTCTTTGTCACAAAGTGTCATTTTCCGCTAACTTGTGACAAAAAATGAAATCTTCTATGAACTCACCATGCCTCTCACTGAATACTTTGGGATGTCTTCTTTCCAAAATGGGGTCATTTGGGGGGTATTTGTACTATCCTGGAATTTTAGCCCCTTATGAAACCTGACAGGTGCGCAGAAAAGTCAGAGATGCTTGAAAATGGGAAAATTCAGTTTTGGCACCATAGTTTGTAAACGCTATAACTTTTACCCAATCTAATAAATATACACTGAATAATTATTTTTTTTTGTATCAAAGACATGTAGCAGAATAACTTTCGCGCTCAAATGTATAGGAAATTTTACTTTATTTGAAAAATGTCAGCACAAAGTTAAAAATCATTTTTTTTGACAAAATTCATGTCTTTTTTGATGAATATAATAAAAAGTAAAACTCGCAGCAGCAATCAAATAGCACCAAAAGAAAGCTGTATTAGTGACAAGAAAAGGAGGTAAAATTAATTTAGGTGGTAGGTTGTATGAGCGAGCAATAAACCGTGAAAGCTGCAGTGGTCTGAATGGAGAAAAAGTCTCTGGTCCTTAAGGGGCGAAAAGACTGTGGTCCTCAAGTGGTTAATGTGCACAACCTTCTCAGTGGATTCCTTGCAGCTCTGTGGGGAGTGCGTATGTAGCGTATAGGGATGATCGGAAAGAGCAATTTCCGTTCCGCCGTAATTCGCAGATTCTGCCAGCGCTTAATTCCGTCGCTATGAAATTTCCGCCGGATTTTTGCGAAATTCCGTGGAATTCCGGATTCCGACGGAAAAATTAATCGCAAATGGTACCTTGTTTATGCTAAATGGTAGCCCATAGTACCTATTGACTGTTCCCTTAGTCCTTTTTCACCTTCCCTCCTCCCCCGAGCTTGCTTAGGGATTTATAGGATGTCAAAAGCCAACTCACATACATTGGCCAGGAATCGAACCCAGATCTACCGCTTGGTAGGCTGCTATCCTAACCATTATACCACCAACACAACACACTACAATGCTACATGCTGAAGCCAGCCTAGCATGTACCATTGTGATATATCCAAGAGAAAAATGAGCTTGCTTAGGGATTTGTAGGATGTCAAAAGCCAACTCGTATACATAGGTCGGGGAGGAGGGAAGGAATAAGGAAGCCTATCGAGCAGAAATTATTTTTAGGCAGAAATGAGTTTGGTGGCAAAAAAATTTGCATCCCGTACAATTCCGCGGAATTTCAAAATTTTTTTCGTGGAAATTCCGCCATAGTGATATAGCAATCATCAAATTCCGTCCGGAATCACAGAAATCTAACTTCCGCGGAATCCAGCGACCATCCCTAGTAGCGAATAGTACTACTGTTTCTCAAAGTGAACCTGAGACAGATAAAATTTAAAAAATTTTTATACATACCTGGGTCTTCCTTTAGCCCCCTTCAGGCTAATCAGTCCCTCACTGTCCTCCTCAGCCACCTGGATATTCTGCTATGGGTCCAGGTAGTTGAGCCAGTCAGGCACACACTCCGCTGCCGGGCGCGTACTACACCTGCGCAGCACTATTGCGCAGGTGCAGAATACTCCTGGCTGTGGGAGCAGCACGCGGCAGGACTGCGCTGACTGGCTAAATTACCGGGAATCGGGAAATTAGTGCGGGGAAGTGAGAACTTCTCTGTACCTGCATTTATGGACTACATCTTCTGGCATGAATTATGATGCATGCGAGAGATGCTTTCATAGTGTCCCTTGCATTATAAAAATAGGCAGATGCGGTCAGTCTGTGGAGAAGATATGGCATTCCATATGGCCTGGGGACCAGAGGAGCAGCACACTGTACGTAAGTAGTGAGGCTCACCCAAACCCCAGTTAACGTTATCACCTGGATGTTGTGCAGATTTGAAGAACTAGTTTGTATGTTTTGGATGTCTCTTCCTGGATGTAGTTTTTTGTTTTTTCTGTCTTGCTAGATCTGCAGCACTCCTCCCTTCAACAGTAGAATCCTGTAAAAAGATGAGTGCAATTCCAAGAAATGCCAATAGCACCGCGTACCTACCTGGGATGCGACCCCATCAGCCGCAGGGGGGCCCGGGGCCGCTCTAGGGCCCGCTCACTGTGCGTGGGGGAGCGCCGCCGCCCGCCCGATTCTGGACCCCACACAAGGTGCTCAACTGGCTGCAGCGTAGACCAGTTCATTCCACGCAGCCACGCTCCAGCAGCCTGCAAATTCCTCCGGCAGGCAGAGCAGTGCTACGGCAAGATGGCTGCCGAAGAAGCCCTGCACTGGAGACTATTTGTGTCTCCAGTGCAGGGCTTCGGCAGGCGGCAGCCATCTTGCCGTAGCCCTGCACTCTGCCTGTCAGCGCGGGAGATGTGCTGCAGTGCACAGGAGGATCATCAGGGAGCTGGTGCCACATGCCAGGAGAGACTCCTGACAGGTAAGTGAATTGTTTCTCTTTTTACAGGGGCATTTTTTTTCCCCTGGTAACTGCTGTCCACATTACGATATTCTGGTGTCAGCTTCCCACATTAGGATTTTCCGGTGACTGCTGCCCACATTAGGATTTTCTGGTGACTGCTGCCCACATTGCGATTTTCTGGTGACTGCTGCCCACATTGCGATTTTCTGGTGACTGCTGCCCACATTGCGATTTTCTGGCCCACATTAAGATTTTCTGGTGAATGCTGCCCACATTACGATTGTCTGGTGAATGCTGTCCACGTTACGATTGTCTGGTGAATGCTGCCCACGTTGCAATTTTCTGGTGACTGCTGCCCACGTTGCAATTTTCTGGTGACTGCTGCCCACGTTGCAATTTTCTGGTGACTGCTGCCCACGTTGCAATTTTCTGGTGACTGCTGCCCACGTTGCAATTTTCTGGTGACTGCTGCCCACATTGCGATTTTCTGGTGACTGCTGCCCACATTGCGATTTTCTGGCCCACATTAAGATTTTCTGGTGAATGCTGCCCACATTACGATTGTCTGGTGAATGCTGTCCACGTTACGATTGTCTGGTGAATGCTGCCCACGTTGCAATTTTCTGGTGACTGCTGCCCACGTTGCAATTTTCTGGTGACTGCTGCCCACGTTGCAATTTTTTGGTGACTGCTGCCCACGTTACAATTTTTTGGTGACTGCTGCCCACGTTACAATTCTTTGGTGACTGCTGCCCACGTTACAATTTTCTGGTGACTGCTGCCCACATTATGATTTTCTGGCCCACATTACGATTGTCTGGTGAAATGCTGCCCAATTTACAATTAATTTACAGTGAAACGCTGCCCCATTACGATTATTTGGCACCTATGGGGGGGGGGGGGCCCATCCAAATATTCGCAGGGGGCCCAGTGATTTCTAGTTACGCCCCTGGCCAATAGCCTTTTTCTCATCACTCTGTCTCTTCACTAGCCTACTTTCTGAGAGACTTCAATGCTCACCATACCATGTCTGGATTATTTCCTGATCTGAAGCCACTTGAGATGATCTTGAACCTGGGTTTAGCTTTAAAGAGAACCAGAGCTGAAAAACAAATAGATTTATACATACCTGAGGCTTCCTCCAGCTCCATAAGCCTGGATCGCTCCCACGCCGCCGTCCTCCGCTGCCTCTGTCCACCGGTACCGTGTCCCGTACTTTCGGTCAGTCGACGCAAGCACAGTGCGCTCCCTCCGTACTATGCAGGCGCACGGGTACAAATCCGGAGGGAGCCCCTGCGCATGCGTTCAACTGGTCGCGTCCGGCAGAAGTGACGGGGCCCGATACCGGCGATAGAGGCAGTGGAGGACAGCGGCGTGGGAGCGATCCAAGCTTATGGAGCTAGAGGAAGCCCCAGGTATGTATGAAATCTTTTTCCATTTTTTTAGCTAACCCTCGTCTCTGGTTCCCTTTAAGAGCTCTGGTGGACCTGTTTTGGATTATGAACACAAAAAAAGCCTCCTTGTTCTCTTACATGTTTTTCTCAGTATTTTTAGACTGATAAATATCTCCCACCCCACGTTTTATATCCGACCTCAGGAAAGATAGAAGTTAGAAATATGGTGGAACTTTGAGGCTGCAAGAGCTCTAAAAAAAATAAATAAAAAAAAATGTTGTGGCTTCTTGGTAAAAAAGTACAAATGTGTTCTAACCACTTACGCAGTCTCCTGTCTAAACAAACAAGGGGGCACAGGAGCTTCCACATTTATCCACAGAAAGGTTATCTTGGGCAGAGGAAATTATGCTATCAATTTCAGCTGTCCATTGGAAGGGTTTATTAATTATAGATGAACACAAACCATAGAAGACAACTTTGAAATAGAACATGTATCAAAGGTACATATACACAATACTACCGGTTTGTATAAAGTACAAGGCTTATTGTAATATATTGCAAATGAAACCATCAAAAGGCAGTGTAGAACTCTACCTACATTGCTTTGAGTAAATGAATGCAGACTATACGTAAATGTACTAATTGCAAACCTGTGACAAATCCAGGTACAATTTAAAAGCTTGCCAGATGAGCGTTTTGTCCCTAGGCTTAAAGGACACTGGAAATGAGGGCTATAGAGGCTGCCATATTTACTTTTAAACAATACCAGTTGTCTGGCGTCCTGAATTAATTTTTTTTTTTTATGCATCAGTAGTTTCTGAATCAACTACCTGAAACAAGCATGTGGCTTATCCAGTCAAACATTTGATCAGTAATACTTTTTTAGCCATAAATCCTGAACATGCATAGACGCAAAGCATTGGTAGCTCTGCTGTAATTGCATAGGCACCAATGTAATTCTGTGGCATCGAAGGGGATGAAAGTGTTGGACTTCTTTCATCCACATAGGGTGATGCAGTGCCAGACTGTATTTGCAACTGTGCACCTTTGATCTAAAGGGACTGATGCTGTGCTGGATTTTACCAGGCATCAGCTCCCCTAGCAGGAGCTAGATTATCTTACGTCAGACTATGTCCGACATTGGACCTATTATGGAAATGGCCATTGTCTCATGTAGTCAGACATAGGATTGGAAAGGGTTAAAATGACTGAAGAACCTGCTAAACTTCAGGTTCAGTTTTAAAGGACAACTGAAGTGAGAGGGATATGGAGGCTGTCATATTTAGTTCCTTTTAAACAATACCAGTTGCCTGGCTGTCCTGCTGATCCTCTAATACTTTTAGCCATAGCCCCTGAACAAGCATGCAGCAGATCAGGTGTTTCTGACATTATTGCCAGAACTGACAAGATTAGCTGCATGCTTGTTTCTGGTGTAATTACAACACTAATGCAGCCAAATAAATCAGCAGGGCTGCCAGGCAATTGTTTTAAAAGGAAATAAATATGGCAGCCTCCATATTCTTTTCACTTAAGTTGTCCTTTAACGTAAAGCGTTTTCCCCTGTAATGCATTGTAAGGCAGCGTGTGAATTTTGCTTAGTGAACTACCGTAGTTATTCCAGTCAGTCATACAGGAGAATTGGCTTTGAATGTTGTGCATGAGCATGTGGAAGAGATAGTTAATAAGATCATTAACTAAGTAACTGTTGCTCTCACCAGCTTGATATGAAAAAAAAAACAACTGATTGTCATTTATGTCAATCAGTTGAAACAATAGGAGCATAGAATGTCTATGGCTGCCAAACTTGTTCCCTATGTAATGAATATTAATGGCTTGATGTGAAAATACCTGAATGTTTGTCCATTTAAAAGCAAGGAAGTTTCAGCCTTTTTCAAGAATAAAGAGATTTCCTGAACATATTGCTACTGACACCAACCTGGAGGCTTGTGTCAGACTTAAGAACTCAGAACAATTCACCTGGCTTCCCTAGGGCCTCATAATTATAACTTGCAGTTGTAATATATATTTTAAAAAATGATGGCAGGTACAAGAAAAACTGCCACACAGTCTCTCACAGCTGTCTTTGGAGCACCTCTCCTCTGCAGCCTTGAATAAAGTACCCATACACTTTCATAGATTAGAGGTTGAACATTTTCTTAGGGGGTGTGCGTCACTCTGTGTTAATTCTGCATGTTCTATTGAGTTTTCCATATGCAATTTTTCATATTGCGGGTAAGTGCATTACTATTGCAAACACATGCATTGTGCGTAAATAAGTAGATATATATGTAGTGCTGCACATAATTATTCATACCCCTGGCAAATTTTGACTTGAAGTTCCTTTTATTCAGCCAGCAAGTACAAGAGGCATTATTGTGGGAAAAAAACATTTCTCAGCTTTTATTTACATTTGAGCAAAAAGTGTTCTCAATAATCAATAGAAAATACTTTATTGGCTTTTACAGCAAACGCTTTCTATAATTGCAGACCAGCTTTTTGCATGTCTCCACAGGTATTTATGGCCATTCATCTTTAGCAATGAGCTTCAAATCTTTCAGGTTGGAAGGTCTTGTCTTCTTGCCATCACCCTGATCTTTAGCTCCCTCCACAGATTCTCAATTGGATTCAAGTCAGGACTCTGTCTGGGTCACTTCAAAACATTAATGTTGTCTGCTAACCATTTATTCACTTTTGCTGTGTGTTTTAAGTCATTGTGATGCTGAAATGTCCACTGGTGTCAAGGCCAAGTTTCTCTGCAGCCTGCCTGATGTTGTCATTGAGAATCCTCATGTTTTGCTCCTTTTTTATGGTGAAGTTTACTGTGATTAGGTTCCCTGGTCCATTAGCTGAAAAACACCCTCAAAGCATTAGGTTCCCACCACCATGTTTGATAGTGGGGATGGTGTTCTTTGGGTTAAAGGCTTCTCCTTTTTTTGCCAAATGAAGTAAACCTTGTGACCAAACAATTAAATTTTTGTTTCATCTGACCATAACACAGAAGACCAGAAGTCTTCTTCTTTGTCCATTGAGCATTTGCAAAGGCCAAGTGAGCTTTTGTGTACCTTATCTGGAGAAGTGGCGTCCTCATAGTTCTGCATCCGTGGAACCCAGCAGTGTGCCGCATTCGTTGGATTGTCTGCCTTGAGACATTGCCACCAGCAGAGACCAGATTCACCATGATGGCCTTGGTGGTGATTTTCTCCTCTCGCAATCCTCCTGGCCAGCACAGGTGCCACTTTTGCTTCCGACCACATCCTCTGAGATTTTCCACCGTGCAGAACATCTCTTATTTTTTTTAATACTTTGCACTGTAGCCACTGGAATTTAGAAATGGCTTTGTAGCCCTTTCCTGACGTGTGTGCAGCCACAACCACAATACACAGCCACAGGTCCTCACTGAGCTCCTTTGTGTCAGCCATGACTGTCCACAAATCGACTGCAGAGAGCTAGCTGCTGTTTAACCTATTGAGTTGATTAAACCATCTGTTCCCAATTAACCAGAGTAATTAGGATACTTTAGAACAGCTTGGGCTATTTGGAATGGTATAGAACTTTACATTTTCCCACAGACTATGACAGTTTGTGAAGGGTATGATCAATTTTGGACTGGACGCTTTTTGCTCAAATGTAAATGAAAGCTGAGAAATTACACACTTACACGCACGCGCGCGCCTCTTGTACATTGTCTTATCTTTTGGGAGGCACCTATGTCATTTCCTGTTAAAAAAATTACTTGCTGGTTGAATAAATAAGTCAAAATTTGCATATGAAGAATAATGTATGTAGTGGTTTGCAAAAGGATAAAACCCTTGATTTTTTTTTTCCACGTTTTGACATATTACTGCCACAAACTTGAATCAATTTTATTGCAATTCCGCGTAAAAGACCAATACAAACAAGTGTACATGTGAGAAGTGGAACGAAAATCATACATGATTCCAAACATTAAAAAAAAACTAAAAACTGCATAGTGGTGTGTGCATAATTATTCAGCCCCCTGAGTCAATACTTTGTAGAACCACCTTTTGCTGCAATTACAGCTGCCAGTCTTTTAGGGTATGTCTCTACCAGCTTTGCACATCTAGAGACTGAAATCCTTGCCCATTCTTCTTTGCAAAACAGCTCCAGCTCAGTCAAATTAGATGTACAGCGTTTGTGAACAACAGTTTTCAGATCTTGCCACAGATTCTCGATTGGATTTAGATCTGGACTTTGACTGGGCATTTCTAACACATGGATATGTTTTGTTTTAAACCATTCCATTGTTGCCCTGGCTTTATGTTTAGGGTTGTTGTCCTGCTGGAAGGTGAACCTCCGCTGCAGTCTCCAAGAGGTTGTATTTGGCTCCATCCATCTTCCCATCAACTCTGACCAGCTTCCCTGCCCCTGCTGAAGAGAAGCACCCCCAGAGCATGATGCTGCCACCACCATATCTGACAGTGGGGATGGTGTAAAAACAAGGAACACCAAGATCCCCAATAGTGTAGTATGTACTGGTAAATGGTTGCTAGATAGAGTAAATATTAATACTCACAAACCAGGGTTACCATTAGGCAGCCACTGTAAAGGCAGGTGGGGAGATTTTCCTGACCCCACTCAGGAATAAGAAGTCGCTCTCTGTAGATGAGAAAAAAGGGGGTTCAACCCTCCACCCAGGGTAGACTCAATATTATGCAGGAGAACAGAAGCACCAAAAGGATAAAAGGAAGCTAAATGAGCTTAAAAACCAAATTCTTGGTAAATAGAGGAGGTAGTGGTGGACTTACCACCTCCCAAGTAGACACACAACGACTGTAGTAAAGACAGTCAATATATTTTATGAACTCCAAATATGCAACGCGTTTCACAGGTTTGATCCCGCTTCATCAGGCAATAACAACGGAGCAATAGCATATGTGGTCAGTAGAAGAGCCAGGCACCTCTGGGGATTGTGTGTTCAGAGTGATGTGCAGTGTTCGTTTTCCTCCACACATAGCGTTTAGAATGTTGGTCAAAAAGTTCCATTTTGGTCTCATCTGACCAGAACGCCACCTTCCACGTTTGCTGTATACCCCACATGGCTTGTGGCAAACTGCAAACGGGCAACTTTGTGCAGTGCACGACTAATAGTTGTCTTATGGACAGATTCCCCCACCTGAGCTGTAGATCTCTGCAGCTCGTCCAGAGTCACCATGGGCCTCTTTACTGCATTTCTGATCAGCGCTCTCTTTGTTCGGCCTGTGAGTTTAGGTGGACGGCCTTGTCTTGGTAGGTTTACAGTTGTGCCATACTCCTTCCATTTCTGAATGATCGCTTGGACAGTGCTCCATAAGAGGTTTAAGGCTTTGGAAATCTTTTTGTAGCCTAAGCCTGCTTTAGCCTCCCTGGCGGTATGGACGAGCTGAGTTCGTCCAGCAAAAACTTGCAAAAAACGTTAATGACGAGCTGAGCTCATCCATGCTGACAGGGAGATTTCCTGTTTCTCTGCCCCGCCGGCTGCATTTTTTTCTCATCAGAGGGATTCCCCAGGATGGCTGGATGCCTGACTGCACGCTGTGGGTAGCGATCTGTGCTACCCACAGCGTGCAGAACAAGCATCCAGCCACCCTAGGGAATCCCTGGGCAGCCAGCGGGGCAGGGAATGTGCGGGGTTCCCCCCTGTATGCGGAGGCTATGTGGGCGGGGGGATCCCCCTCTGTGCGGGTGGGGGGATCCCCCTTCTATGGTGGCTGTTGTGGGAGGGGATCCCCCTCTGTGCGGGTGGGGGGATCCCCCTTCTATGGTGGCTGTTGCGGGTGGCCTATTCCCCCCCCCCCTCCCTCCCGATCTCCCCCCTCCTGATCTCCTCCCCCCCCCCCCCCTCTAAGCCCGTGGAGTAAATGGTTGTACTCACCAGCGGGCTTTCTCCAGCGACGCAGCAGCACTTCCTCCTCCATCTCCAAAGTCCCGGTCTCTGTACAGTTACATTACGAGGCTTGGTGACGTCACCAAGCCTCGTAATGTAACTAAACAGAGAACGAGACTTCGGAGATGGAGGAGGAAGTGCTGCTGCCATCGCTGGAGAAAGCCCTGGTGAGTACAACTATTTACTCCACGGGCTTAGAGGGGGGGGGGGGGAGGAGATCGGGAGGAGGGAGGGGGGAATAGGCCACCCGCAACAGCCACCATAGAAGGGGGATCCCCCCACCTGCACAGAGGGGGATCCCCACACGCAACAGCCACCAAATCCAAATCCAAAAAAGCTTTATTGGCAGGACCAAATACATTTAGCATTGCCAAAGCAAAACAAAACAAAACATTAACATGGGGGGGGGGGGGGGTTGTGGGAATAAGGGAAGGATATAGGGAGTTGGGGTATATAGTCCATAGGTGTGTGGATGATGTAAGGGACAGCATGGGGGACTGGGATATACAGTCCATAGGGGGGTATTGGGGGGGAATACAGTCCATGTGGTATCATGTTCCTCTCAGTTGGTGGCAGGCTGTGACATATCGGGCAGCTATTTGCACGGTTGTTTCCTCCTCCCCCAGTAGGATGTAGAGTTTCCGCTCCTCATCTGTGGAGGTAAAATCCTGGATGTGGGTGGAGAGTCTCTGGAAGTGGGCGGTCCTCACAGGTGCAAATTTGCTGCAGTGTAGCAGGAAGTGGGCCTCATCCTCCAAGACCTCCTGGTCGCATTGTCTGCACAGTCTCTCCTCCCGGGGCTTCCATGTCTGTCACCATAGAAGGGGGATCCCCCCACCCGCACAGAGGGGAAACCCCGCCCGCAACAGCCACCATAGAAGGGGGATCCCCCCACCCGCACAGAGGGGGATCCCCCCCGCCCACATAGCCTCCGCATACAGGGGGGAACCCCGCACATTCCCTGCCCCGCTGGCTGCCCAGGGATTCCCTAGGGTGTGCTTGTTCTGCACGCTGTGGGTAGCACAGATAGCTACCCACAGCGTGCTAGGAGGGGGGGGGGGACCGGGAGGGGGACATCTGGCTACCTATAAATCTGGCTAAACACCTGGCTCGCTATACATCTGGCTAACTATACCTGGCTGCACATCTGGCTAACTATACATCTGGCTAACTATACCTGGCTGCACATCTGGCTAACTATACATCTGGGTCTTATACTCACCATTGGCATGCTGATCCCTCGTCGCGTACCTCTGATAGCTTCCCCAGTGTCTTCTTCCATGTCCCTTGGCGGATTTTGCTTCTCCCTCGGCGATCACATGTCCCCCGCTGATCGGCGTATATGACACCAGGGTCACACAGCGTCATCAACATCTTGCAGAAAACACTTTGTTGTTTTTTTTTAAAATTGCGGGTGGGGGGATCCCCCTTCTGTTGTGGCTGTTGCGGGCGGCCTATCCCCCTCCTCCCCCTCCCTCCCGATGTCCCCCCTCCTGATCTCCTCTCCCCCCCCCCCCTCTCTAAGCCCATTGAGTAAATAGATTTACTCACCGAGGGCTTTCTCCAGCGATGGCAGCAGCACTTCCTCCTCCATCTCCGAAGTCCCGGTCTCTGTACAGTTACATTACGAGGCTTGGTGACGTCACCAAGTCTCGTAATGTAACTGTACAGAGAACGAGACTTCGGAGATGGAGGAAGTGCTGCTGCCGTCGCTGGAGAAAGCCCTCGGTGAGTAAATCTATTTACTCAATGGGCTTAGAGAGGGGGGGGGGGGGGAGGAGATCGGGAGGGGGGACATCGGGAGGGGGAGGAGGGGGATAGGCCGCCCGCAACAGCCACAATAGAATATGGATCCCCCCACCCGCACAGAGGGGGATCCCCCCCCGCCCGCAAAAGCCACAATAGAAGGGGGATCCCCCCACCCGCACAGAAGGGGATCCCCCCGCCCGCAAAAGCCACAATAGAAGGGGGATCACCCCACCCGCACAGAGGGGGATCCCCCGCCCACAAAAGCCACAATAGAAGGGGGATCCCCCCATCCGCACAGAGGGGGATCCCCCACCCGCAACAGCCACAATAGAAGGGGGATCCCCCCGCCCGCACAGAGGGGGATCCCCTGCCCGCAACAGCCACCATATAAAGGGGTTCCCCCCGCCCGCACAGAGGGGGATCCCCCGCCAGCACAGCCTCCACATACAAGGGGGATCCCCCGCACATTCTCTGCCCCGCTGGCTGCCCAGGGATTCCCTAGGGTGGCTGGATGCTTGTTCTGCACGCTGTGGGTAGCACAGATCGCTACCCACAGCGTGCTGGGGAGGGGGGGGGGGGGAGGATCGGGAGGGGGACATCTGGCTACCTATATACCTGGCTAAACATCTGGCTCACTATGTACCTGGCTAAACATCTGGCTCGCTATATACCTGGCTAAACATCTGGCTCGCTATATACCTGGCTAACTATACTTGGCTAACTATACCTGGCTGCACATCTGGCTAACTATACCTGGCTGCACATCTTCTACCTATACATCTGGGTCTTATACTCACCATTGGCATGCTGATCCCTCGTCGCGTACCTCTGATAGCTTCCCCAGTGTCTTCTTCCATGTCCCTTGGCGGATTTTGCTTCTTCCTCAGCGATCACATGTCCCCCGTTAATCGGCGTTGATGACACCAGGGTCACACAGCGTCAACATCTTGCAGAAAACACTTTTTTTTTAAATTGAATTCAATACAATAATCTGTATTAAATTTAATATTAAAAAAAAATTGGTTGCAAAAAAAAAATGGTTGCAAATTATTGGAAATTAATTGAAACACTTTTTGCACGGAAATCCTGGGGAAACTGAACGCCAGGGTGGTTAAAAACTATAATGGCCGAAAACTGAAAAGTAGTAATTTTTCCCCACATTTTTTTCTATTTTCCCATTAAAACAGATTTAGAATAAAATAATTCTTGGCATAATGTCCCACCTAAAGAAAGCCTAATTGGTGGCGAAAAAAACAAGATATAGTTCATTTCATTGGGATAAGTAATAATAAAGTTATAGACAAATTAATGGAAGGAGCGCTGAAAGGTGAAAATTGCTCTGGTGCTCAGGGGGTAAAACCCCTCAGTGGTGAAGTGGTTAAGGACAGCATCAAATCTTCTAGGCATGGAATGAACAAGTTGGCGACATATTGCAACATCTTTTTCCATTCTTCAAGAATAACCTCTTTTTTAGTGCCTGGATGCTGGATGGAGAGGGATGCTCAACTTGCCGCTTCAGAATTCCCCACAGGTGTTCGATTGGGTTCAGATCAGGAGACATACTTGGCCATTCAATCACCTTCACCCTGTTCTTCTTCAGAAATGCAACAGTAGCTTTAGATGTGTGTGTTTGGATCATTATTATGTTGGTAAAGTGCGCATTGACAAAGTGCATGGAGTGATGGCAGCATCTTCTACTTCAGTATAGAGCAGTACATTGTTGAGTTCATGATACAATCAATGAAGTGCAGCTCCCCAACACCAGCAGCATTTATGCAGCCCCACATAAGGACACTGCCACCATCATGTTTCACTGTAGGCACCATGCATTTTTCTTTGAAATCCTTTACGATGCCATACAGTTTTGAAATCATTAGTTCCAAAACCAGTGAGGTTTGTCTCATCACACCAGAGTATAGAGTCCCAGTAGTCTTCATCTTTTTCAGAATGGGCACTAGCAAATTCTAGGCGTGCTTTTTGTTCATGGGATTTTGGAAAGGCTTCCTTCATGGACGATACCCATGCATGCCATTCTTGCAGTGTGTGCGGCGTATGGTGTCACGGGAAATGGTCACTCCAGTTTGGCTTTCTATTGCTTTAGCTAACTGCAGTGAACTTGCATGGCGATTTTCTTCAACCCTTCTCATCAGAAGATGCTCCTGTTGAGATGTTAACTTAACGGCCTGGACGTCTCTGTAAGATGGTTGCACTTCCAAAAATTTAGGAAAGATGGATCACTTTTGCTACAGTATTTTGACTGATATGTAAAGCTTTGCTGATTTTCTTGTAGCCCTCACCTTTTGTGTAAAGTAATGATTTCCTTTCTCAGATTTTTTTTTTTTTTTTGACATTTCTCTTCCATGTGGAGCCATTGCTGACAGCATAAAAACGGGAAGGGCATTTCTTTAAATAATTCCCTTTTTATAGACACCTGTCTGCTGGACACGTTAAATTAATCATTAGACTCGCCTGAGGTTGAATACCTGTAAAATGTTGTGGTCTTATGGGTGGCTTTTCACCTAAGACTATATAATTGGGGTGTAATCAATTTTGCAACATGGGCTTGAATGAATTTGTTAGGGAACTCACTTAAACATAACCATAAAAACCTTTTATGTTTATTTGGACATAATAGCCCCTGGTTTATACTACATCATTTTGAATAATCCATTAACTTCTTTAGGACCACAGGCATACACCTTCCCCCCCCCCCCCCCCCCCCTAGTGCCCACTAGTTTTTCACACCTGGGCCATTTGGCAGACTGGGAGCATGAAGTACATTATGTGTGTACACGAGTGTAATAAGTAAATGTGTAAAATACCAGGGCTGTGGAGTCGGTACAAAAATCTTCTGACTCCTCAGTTTATGAAACCTCTGACTCCAGGTACCCAAAATGACTCCGACTCCGACGTGTAATACTTACCAGGGCAGTGGATTTTGTACAAAAATCATCCGACTCCTTATTTTATGAAACCACGACTCCGATTCCAGGTACCCAAAATTGCTCTGACTCTTCAAATCCGACTCCACAGCCCTGTAAAATAAGTCCATTAACCACTTGCCGACCGCCTACTGCATATTGGCGGCGGCAAAGTGGCAGCCCCAGGACCACGTAACGCAGAATGGCGTCGGGTCCTGGGGCACTGTTTTGCCGGGGATCGCGTGCTGGGATGCGCGCGCATCCGCCGGCAATAGGCTCCGCCCACCCGCGACGTCAACCCGCCGGCCAATCGCAAGCGCCGGCGGGTTGTTAACCCGACGATCTCCGCTTAGGAAGCGTATAATACGCTTTGTAATGTTTACAAAGTGTATTATACAGGCTGCCTCCTGCCCTGGTGGTCCTAGTGTCCGAGGGACCACCAGGGCAGGCTGCAGCCACCCTAGTATGCACCCAAACACACTGATCTGCCTGCCCACCCCCCAGACCACTGTTTGCACCCAATCACCCCCCTAATCACCCATCAATCACGATCTGTCAACGCTATTTTTTTTATTTTTTATTTTTATTTTTTTTTGTCCCTAAACTGCCCCCTAGGGACTCCTGATCACTCCCCCACCCCTCAGATTCTCCCCAGACCCCCCCCCCCCCCCCCGTGTACTGTATGCATCTATCCCCCCTGATCACCTGTCAATCACCCATCAATTTCCCCCCTGTCACTGCCACCCATCAATCAGCCCCTAACCTGCCCCTTGCGGGCAATCTGATCACCCACCCACACCATTAGATCGCCTGCAGACCCGACGTCAGATCACCTCCCAAGTGCACTGTTTACATCTGTTCTCTCCTCTAAACACCCACTACACCCATCAATCACCCCCTGTCACCACCTGTCACTGCTAACCATCAGATTAGACCCCTATCTGCCCCTAGGGCACCCAATCACCCGCCCACACCCTCAGAACGCCCTCAGACCCCAGCCCTGATCACCTCGCCAGTGCATTGCTTGTATCTATTCCCCCCACTAATCACACCTTGAGACACCCCTCAATCACCTCCTGTCACCCCCCCCCCCCCCCCCCAGCACTCCTATCCATCAGATCAGGCCCAATACAACATGTCATCTAAGAGGCCACCCTGCTTATGACCGGTTCCACAAAATTCGCCCCCTCATAGACCACCTGCCATCAAAATTTGCAGATACTTATACCCCTGAACAGTCATTTTGAGACATTTGGTTTCCAGACTACTCACGGTTTTGGGCCCGTAAAATGCCAGGGAAGTATAGGAACTCCACAAGTGACCCCTTTTTTAGAAAAGACACCCCAAGGTATTCTGTTAGATGTATGAAGCGTTCATAGAAGATTTTATTTTGTCAAGTTAGCGGAAATTGATTTTTATTGTTTTTTCACAAAGTTTCATTTTTCACTAACTTGTGACAAAAAATAAGATCTTCTTCTATGAACTCACCATACACCTAATGGAATACCTTGGGGTGTCTTCTTTTTAAAATGGGGTCACTTGTGGCGTACTGCCCTGGCATTTTAGGGGCCCTAAACCGTGAGGAGTAGTCTAGAAAACGAATGCCTCAAAATGACCTGTGAATAGGACGTTGGGCCCCTTAGCGCACCTAGGCTGCAAAAAAGTGTCACACATGTCGTATCGCCGTACTCAGGAGAAGTAGTATAATGTGTTTTGGGGTGTATTTTTACACATACCCATGCTGGGTGGGAGAAATCTCTCTGTAAATGGACAATTGTGTGTGTGTAAAAAAAAAAAAATAAATAAATAAAAAAATAAAAATAAAAAAAACAACAAATCTAATATATGTCATTTACAGAGATATTTCTCCCACCCAGCATGGGTATATGTAAAAATACACCACAAAACACATTATACTACTTCTTCTGAGCACGGCAGTACCACATGTGTGGCACTTTTTTGCAGCCTAACTGCGCTAAGGGGCCCAAAGTCCAATGAGTACCTTTAGGATTTCACAGGTCATTTTGCGACATTTGGGTTCAAGACTGCTCCTCACGGTTTAGGGCCCCTAAAATGCCAGGGCAGTATAGGAACCCCACAAACAACCCCATTTTAGAAAGAAGACACCCCAAGGTATTCCGTTAGGAGTATGGTGAGTTCATAGATGATTTTATTTTTTTGTCGCAAGTTAGCGGAAATGACACTTTGTGAAAAAAAACTATTAAAATCAATTTCCGCTTACTTGTGACAAAAAATAAAATCTTCTATGAACTCACCATACTCCTAACGGAATACCTTGGGGTGTCTTCTTTCTAAAATGGGGTCATTTGTGGGGTTCCTATACTGCCCTGGCATTTTAGGGGCCCTAAACTGTGAGGAGTAGTCTTGAAACCAAATGTCGCAAAATGGCCTGTGAAATCCTAAAGGTACTCATTGGACTTTGGGCCCCTTAGCGCAGTTAGGGTGCAAAAAAGTGCCACACATGTGGTATTGCCGTACTCAGGAGAAGTAGTAGACTGTGTTTTGGGGTGTATTTTTACACATACCCATGCTGAGTGGGAGAAATATCTCTGTAAATGGACAATTGTGTGTGTGTGTAAAAAAAAAAAAAAACCCCAAAACACATTCTACTACTTCTCCTGAGTACGGCAATACCACATGTGTGGCACTTTTTTGCAGCCTAATTGCGCTAAGGGGTCCTAAGTTAAAAAAGTCTTTTTTTGACAAAATTCATGTCTTTTTTGATGAATATAACAAAAAGTTAAAATTGCAGCAGCAATCAAATAGCACCAAAATAAAGCTGTATTCGTGACAAGAAAAGGAGGTAAAATTCATTTAGGTGGTAGGTAGTATGAGCGAGCAATAAACCATTAAAGATGCAGTGGTCTGAATGGGAAAAAAAGGCTCTGGTCCTTAAGGGGTTTTATGACTGCAGTCCATAAGTGGTTAAAAAAACCTGTTTTTACCCAGTGAAAAATAAATGAAATACAAAAAGTGAGAGGTCTGATGCTGGATGTGACCATCTAGATTCAAGGAATATTCTGTCCTATTTGGGGAGGGGGAAGGCATTCATTTTGCTTTTAATCTCCATTTTTTTTTTCTTTTTTAAAGTTTTTTTTTTTTTTTTTTTTTTTTTTGTTGTATTTATTTTATTTAGTTATGTTTATGGTGAATTCTAGGACTGTCTGGTCTGTACTGCAGTTGACTGAGGATCTTTTGCCCTTTAATGTGCCAGGATACCTCTTATGCAACAGTCTGGATTTTATTGGGATCCCTCTTTTGAGCAGTAATTGTTCTGCATTATTTGCACACTTTTTTTTTTTTTTTTTTTTGTACAAGTGTATTTTCTATTTCTTGCCAATAAACAGTTAAAAACAAAAACTCCACAATGCGAAGTGGTTACGTGGTTTTTAATAGGAAATAAATATGCAGCCTCCATATATACCTCTCGCTTCAGGTTCCCTTTAAGCTAAGAGCAGGAAGATGTAATCCCAAAAATATTGCCACACGCACAGTGCCTGAAAATGATTCCCCATACACTGCTGTATGCAATCGAAATTTCAGATTTTTAGTTCCACAAGTGTCATTTAACACAAAAAGTAATCAGTGGGCTCAAAAATGTATCTAACCTATTACAGTGGTATACTGAGGCCTCGCTATGGGCTGGATGTTTTTCTTATCCAGATCATGTGTTTCTACACTGGTTTTAGTTCACCAAGTATCTCTTTTTATGAGACTTGAAGCAACTAAATAGAGCTCACCTAATGAAAAAGGTATAAAATAAATCAACATAGAAAAATATATTGGCATGTCCTGTGCTTTGCACCAAGGTTTATTGAGCACTGTGTGTACATACTGTTCAGGAGCCAACTGGTCAAAACGGCTGAAAAGCTGATGCCAAACTTCTTACAGCCATTTTTGTTTTCCTCAGAGCTGTAACACCTTAAATCTTCATAGTGTTTCCCACATGGTACGGTCAGCAGAATTTTTTTTATATGTCAGTCCCTGCATCTGTTGTAATGTTTTAGGTGGTGCATATCACATGCTTGCACACAGTTCTTAGTGTCCAAGATATACGGTTACTGATTTTTGAAGGTCAGTTGCACTCTTCGCACCATCAGCACAAATCTTGTTATAAAGCCTTTACATAGGAAATGAACAGAGCTCAGTTGATGATCACTAAATAAACCCAACAAGTAAGAATTAAAATTAAGATAGAATGAATGATTTGACCTGGTAGATTTGGATTTACCTCTGTGTGTGTGTGTATATTCTGCTCAGTAGCCAGCTAGTCACAAACCCCAGATCCCTGTAATGCTGAGAATACACCATACAATCTTCTGTTAGATTCTTCTGTTAGATTTTCTGTTGGAATGCATAATTAGATTATTTTCTGTAGAGAATGGTCTTGATCTCTGGTGCATTGTCTTCTGTTTATCTCCTGCTGAGTAGAGCAATGCCTAATTGCTCGGCAGATAGATGGTAAGATAGATAGATTTCCAACATGTTGAACTTTATCTATCTGGCAGGTAAATCTAACAGAAAATTCTCTACAGAAAATAATTTAATTATGCATTCTAACAGAAAATCGAACAGAAAAATCTAATGCTGGGATTACACCATACAATTTTCTGTTAGATTTTTCTGTTATGCCTGGCATACACGGGCACGTTGCGGGAGTCGATCCGGCAGCTAATCGGCCGCCGGATCGACTCCCGCAACGTGCCCGTTCGACCGTGCGGATCGATTCCCACTCATCCCCGCCGGCGCTCCTTATCAGCCGCTCGATTCCCCGCCGTCGGACAATAGCGGGGAATCGAGCGGCAGGTCATCGGACCTGTCGGATATTATCAATCGAGCCATTAGCGGCTCGATTGATGAGAAAAAAACTTGCCGTGTATGGCCAGCATGAGATTGTCTAATGCTGGCTACACACGGTGCGTTCCCGCACTCGATGCGCCGCTCGATTCCCATCGATTTGTTTATTTCCGACATGTCCAATTCGCGTTTCGATGGATCGTTAGGTCGATTTGCCATAGTTTACATGGCAATCGACCTAAAAATCATCAAAATGCGCTGGGAAATAAACGAATCGACGGGAATCGAGCGGTGCATTCAATGCAGGAATGCACCGTGTAGCTAGCATAAATTCAACATGTTTAAAATGTATCTATCTTACCATCTATCTGCCGAGCAATTAGGCATTGTTCTACTCAGCAGGAGATGACCAGAAGAAGACAATGCACCAGAGATAATGACCAGTCTCTACAGAAAATAATCTAATTATGCATTCTAACAGAAAATCTAACAGAAAATTGTATGGTGTAATCCCAGCATAACAGAAAATTGTATGGTGTATTCCCAGCATAACACCTCTCAAAGCCTCACCCTGCACATAGATTAATCCAATGTTTGGGACCACAATCTGTGTACCAGCTGGGAGCAGGCTAACAAAACTGGAGCGCACATACAATCTAATCGCTTGATTGCATGTTTTTGTGCTTCTGTTCTCAGCTTGCTCTCAGCTGGCACACAGATAGTGGTCCTCAGCACTGGAACATATCTATGTGCAGGTTGAAGCTGTGAGAAGGGGTATGACAGGGAACTTTAGGTTTGATAGTGGCAGCACTCTTACCTTGTAGCGCTGGGTCCCTGGTTCGAATACTATTGTTTTATTTAGAGCCAACGATCTTGCGGGCAGGAACACGGTTCCATCATTGGGGCCAATCACTGCACTTGCTCAGTAGCAGTGACATCTGATGGGTCACTGCTACTGAGCGAGTGATTGGCCCAAATGATGGAGCCGTGGTCCCACCTGCGATACCATCGGCTCCAATTCAGAAAGGGAGCGATGCGTTGCCAAGATTGGCCGGTCTGGGTCATAGCCCCCCCCCCACCTGATTGGTTGATGGCTTACCAAAGCCTGTTGAAAGGATACCCGAGGTGACATGTGACGTGAGATGGACGTGTATGTATAGTACCTAGCACACAAATAACTATGCTGCGTACTTTTTTTTTTTCTCTGTCTGAAAGAGTTAAACATCAGGTATGTAAGTGGCAGTTCCTGTCTGGGTGAGGACGGAGTCAGACTACAGTGTGACCCTCACTGATATATTACAACTATAATGCACTTTGCTAGCAAAAGGTGGCTTCTGAGAGCAGAAAAGGGATAAAAAGGTCAATAGTTCATAGATTTTAACTCTAGCACACTTCAATTGCAAAAACAATAAAACAGTAAAAACTTAAAGTACTGTAATTTTTCAGAAAATTAGACGCTCTGCACTAGAAGACGTACCTGTATTACTGAAAGATGCACAGGCCTGATGTGAATAGATGGTGTATGGAAAAACAATGATGCCAGTACAAATAGAGGAATTTTACTGCTGCACAGCATAGGGAAATGCAGGCAACCATATTCAGTGTTCTCCCCCAAAAATGTTTCCAGCCGGGTGGCATGAAATAGTAGCCGGGTGGGACAAGATGATAGAATGCAGGGTCGGTGCTACCCTGCTTACAGCAGAGGAAGAAATGAGCCCATGAAAGCTGGGTGCTCACCAAAACTAGCCGGGTGGAGCACCCGGCTAAAAGAGCCTGGGGAGAACACTGATACTGTTTTGTTTTTGTTTTTTTAAGCAATACTGGTTGTCTGGCTGCATTGCAGAGCCTCTGCCTCTAATACTTTTACCCTGAACAAGCGTGCAGCAAATCGGGTTTTTCGGACTTTGCCAGATCTGCATGCCTGTTTCTGGTGTTATTCAGACACTACTGCTGCCAAATCAAAGGGCTGCCAGGCAACTGGTGTTGTTTAAAAGGAAATATGGAAGCCTCCATATACCTCTCTCTTTAGTTGTCCTTGAAAACTTTTTTTGTATTCATGAATGAGCGCTGTCATCTGCAGGTCAAAAAGATTGCGCCCCTTGTAAAAAATAGCCAGGTGCTGGAACCAATGAGTAATAGCCCGAGAAGTAATGAGGTTCCACACACTGTAAATAAGATTAATTGGCTCAACATACACATACAATCTTTGTCAATCAACAACCATTTCATCAACTGGTGACCTTCACAAGGTGGGGGGCACTCTTAGGCCCTGTTTACACTTAATCAGTTGGTACGCGTTTTTAATTTTCCACAGCAGTGCATTGTGAAAACTATTTCAGTTAAATGCGTTAAAGAGAAACTCCGATCAAGAATTGAACTTTATCCCAATCAGTAGCTGATACCCCCTTTTACATGAGAAATCTATTCCTTTTCACAAACAGACCATCAGGGGGCTCTGTATGGCTGATATTGTGGTGAAACCCCTCCCACAAGAAACTCTGAGGACCGTGGTACTCCTGGCAGTTTCCTGTCTGTGAACCATTGTGGGAAATAGCTGTTTACTGCTGTTTCCAACAGCCAAAACAGCAAGCAGCAGCTACATAACCTGCCAACAGTAAAAATGTCACCATGTGGTAAATGTCAGAATGTAAATCAGGGATTTAAAAGATTTTACAATGGGCAAACACTGACTAAATCATTTATACATAATTATTGTAAAAATGAAGCACTTTTTTTTTATTACATTATTTTCACTGGAGTTCCTCTTTAAAGAGAAACTCCAGTGAACATTTTACTGTTGGCAGGTGATGTAGCTGCTGCATGGTTTTTGGCAGTTGGAAACAGCTGTAAACAGCTATTTCCCACAATACAAGGTTCACAGATGGGAAACTGCCAAAAGTTTGAACTTTTCTTGTGGGAGGGGTTTCACCACAATATCAGTCATACAGCGCCCCCTGATGGTCTGTTTGTGAAAAGGAATAGATTTCTCATGTAAAAGGGGGTATCAGCTACTGATTGGGATAAAGTTCAATTTTTGGTCGGATTTTCTCTTTAAGTGTGAAAGGTGCCATAGGAAAACATGGGATTTGCTTTGAAAATCAGTTGACCTTTCAGTTATAATTGAGAGCAACTGATCAAGTGTAAACAGGGCCTAAAGGTACAAGTACACACGTCTGATATTTCTGAACGACTTGTCGTTTGGATGACAGTTTGGTGCGTGTATCAAGGATCGTTAGACTGATGGCAGCAGTTTTGACTGATCTGCTTGGTGGATCCGTGGACTAACTGTCGTTTAAACGAAAGTTAGATCCGTACATGTGTACAAACGACTTGTTGTTTGGAAGTCTATTAGTTTGTCACTAATAGACTTTCAAACAACAAGTCGTTTGATCTAGCCCATTGTTCTATCATGTCTATTGACCAGTCAAACGATATGTAAATTAGCTGTAATTAGCATTTAAAACGTTTTGTTGCCGGTGTACAAGGAGTCTGACTTTTTGTTTGACAAGTCGTTCAAATGTCCGGTTTGAATGACAATCTGGCATAAAATCAGACGTGTGTATGCCCCTTTAGAGGCCCCAAATCAGTTGTTGGTTGATGAAGATTGCATGTGTGTGTTGGCACAATACAACTATTGATCCTGTACACATTGTGCCGAACCTCATATATCTGCAGGACTTGATGGCTTCGGTGACAGTTTGGGGCAAAATGCTGCACAGGCATCACAGATTGCTAGAGGCTAGCAGTGGGATGGGGGGAGGGGGGGGGGGGGGAATGGGCACACCACCACTCCCCTTTACCTCAAAGTTCAGATATCCACCCCCCCTTCCCTGCAGAGTAAAAAATGTCAGTCCCTGTGTAGAAGCTGCCAAACTGTCTACTCGCCTCCTCCAGCTTGTAATGCAGTACAAGCAGCCACGTGCAATGTCCTCATTTTCCTTCTGTGCTTGTGGTAATGTACAGACAGGAATGTGGTCAAGGCATTTGTAAAACCTGGGACATTCTGGGTATGACTAGTAGAAATGTATTTTGAATACTGTATATTAAGATGGATTTTTTTTTTTCATTCAAGTGAATCATAGGTGCTATTTCATGTTTTATCCTAGCATTTTTATATACAGGTCCTTCTCAAAAAATTAACATATTGTGATAAAGTTCAATTATTTTCTGTAATGTACTGATAAACATTAGACTTTCATATATTTTAGATTAATTACACACAACTGAAGTAGTTCAAGCCTTTTATTGTTTTAATATTGATGATTTTGGCATACAGCTCATGAAAACCCCAAATTCTTACCTCAAAAAATTAGCATATCATGAAAAGGTTCTCTAAACGAGCTATTAACCTAATCCTCTGAATCAACTAATTAACTCTAAACACCTGCAAAAGATTCCTGAGGCTTTTAAAAACTCCCAGCCTTGTTCATTACTCAAATCCGCAATCATGGGTAAGACTGCTGACCTGACTGCTGTCCAGAAGGCTCCTCCACAGTCAAGCCAGCACCATCCGTAATGTAATAGCTCTTTTATTGGTTAAAATAGCATGACAAGCATCTTCACAGCGACAGCAGCGCTGTTTCGATCATCAGATCTTTTTCAAGCTGTATAAAGCAATGTCACACTGAGCACACAAAAACCTGCCCTTAAATACCCCCTTGAACACACCTTCACCAATCAGAGTCAGGCATCTACAGCCTATCAGAACGTAGAGGCAGCAAGACGGACCACAAAGAGAACTGTAGTCTCTAACATTCAAATATATCTATCCCATAATAGTACCCACATGGTCACCACTATCTGCATTACACCAACGGACGTATAGGGAAACTACTCATAACCATGTAAATTATATGCGCAGCTGCGCATTCGCTCTCACCTGGCTCCCCCGCCGTGTGTGTTAGCCTGTGAGTCCCGTAACAGCCACGACCTGGCACCTGCTCACAGTGCCAAAACCACTGGTAAATGGTTTACTGACCATGGTATTACTGTGCTCAATTGGCCTGCCAACTCTCCTTACTTGAACCCCATAGAGAATCTGTGGGATATTGTGAAGAGAAAGTTGAGACGCAAGACCCAACACACTGGATGAGCTTAAGGCCGCTATCGAAGCATCCTGGGCCTCCATAACACCTGAGCAGTGCCACAGTGCCACAGGCTGATTGCCTCCATGTCACGCCGCATTGAAGCAGTTATTTCTGCAAAAGGATTCCCGACCAAGTATTGAGTGCATAACTGAACATAATTATTTGAAGGTTGACTTTTTTGTTTTTGTTTTAAAAACACTTCTTTTATTGGTCGGATGAAATATGCTAATTTTTTGAGATAGGAATTTTGGGTTTTCATGAGCTGTATGCCAAAATCAGCAATATTTAAAACAATAAAAGGCTTGAACTACTTCAGTTGTGTGTAATGAACCTAAAATATATGAAAGTCTGTTTATCAGTAAATTACAGAAAATAATGAACTTTATCACAATATGCTAATTTTTTGAGAAGGACCTGTATGTTGATCCTACCCAACAGTCCAGGAACGTGATGACTTGAGTGGAAATTTATACAGATTTTTATCATCGGAAGACGAGGAAAAATAACGTCAAGTTCTTTATAACACTTATGCTGGTGAAATATTGATGGAGGCTTTCAGGTATACAGATTACCCTCAGGGCACTCTGAGCAGGCTTGACATATGTTGATCACATTGACTCTTTTTGTGTGTTTGGTTCTGAAAAACAGTTGTAAATATGAGTAATGTGGTTACATGCCAGCCAAGCCTAGTTCTCTTTATCGGACTGCTGCTATTTCATGTATACATGACATTTAATCATTATACTGCATATCTGCACGTACCAAAGTCCACATTCTTCAGTAGTATTGTCATTTAGGTGCAAAATTGAGCTTGAGAATTATGCAAATTATATAATCTGTTGTAAAATAGACTAATGAAATCTTGCAGTGAAAGAATTTAATTTGGTTCATTTGCAAGCTGCATAGATTTACAGTAACATTTGTATAATTCTGTATCAACTTAAGTTCCTTTGCATATTTTAAGTAAAGTAGAAAGTGGTCACTAATCCTAAACTTTGTACTAAATGCCTTCTAGACATCCTCAGCACAGGAAAATGGGGAAACAAAAAATTGCCTTTAGCGCCATCCATCCACTGTTGCTAAAAGTAGTTTTGTACTAACATTTGGATGCGAAACACAGAACACTTATAGATGTCCGAAGGCAGTCTAAGGGTTAACTTATTAATATGATAATAAAATACGATGTAAATTTTACCACTTATTGTAAACTTAGAACTTTTTCTGTTTGCTTATTTCCTGTGTGCTTACCCAGAAAAATGATTGCAACTTTAAATCCATAGACCAGTTTCCAAGAAAACAAAACCTGTACTCCGCTTTCTGCTCTAAACTACCAACTGCAAAAAGAGCTGAGTGATGTAGAAGAAGCGCTTTAAAAACAGCGCTGGAGATTTGGGCGCGGCCATAGGCCATAATAGGAATTACGACTATAGTGGCGCTCAGTGAATAATTTGGGCGCCCTCGAAAGACTGAGCACGAATTACTATAACACTGTAATTTAGCTGCCAGCAATAGATGGAAGTTATTGAATTATGAATTATCTTTCTCCACTATCCACGGCGACCTGGAGGGGGGAAAGTAATTAACTCCAGCGGGACTTTTGCAGGAGCAGAGTGAGCTGGTTTTTGGCTTTACCCTGCGCTCAAATCTCCCAACAGCTTGATCATATTTACGCGCTGTACAAGATCCAACTGAAGTGGCTGCATTGAATTGATATGCCGACCTTGCATCCTTCCACCCATGTTCTGCTCCCATTGGCCTCCAAGTTGGTGCTCAGGCTGTGGGATGAAGTGCTCATGCTTTATAGCCCAAAACAAGGAGTAATGGCTGCTCCAATTCAGCCTTACTTTATTACCCCACAGAATAGATATTGAAACTTTCAACCCCTGCCTAGAGATGGTCAATGATATACAACCAATTTAATGCAACTTGCATGCAGTTTTTAGTTGGGTTAATCAGATACACTTATTGCTGGCTTGGGTTGGCCAAATTTCAAGCTGCATGCAGGTTGGAATTGATATATCTCCTGAACTAGCTATACTGTACTTTACCACTTTTTGTTAATCTTTTTATTCTTTGCAATAATTCATTTTAGATCAAACAGAAGACCCTCATCAAGGGAGCGATATGCATTTTTAGACATTTCCCAGCTGAGCTAGGAATTTGATAATTCCTGCACATGATTGCTGGGAACAGAACGGAAAGTGATATCTCTGTTCATTTGCTATTGGGACATTTATTGGGAGTGAGAATCTCAGGCAGGTTGCACTAATTGGGTGTAGAAGAGTTTTATTCACACCCACTGCTAAGTAAGGAACTGGATAAGTGATTTCTTTTTTCCAGGGACACAGAACCAGGGTTGAGAAGGGTGATCTTTCCAGGCAGAATGCATGGGCAAGCCAAGAATGGGGAAAGTGATATTGCAAGAGCTGCTGTGCTCCGGGCCAAGAATAGGAGCGCATAAACAGCACATGGATTACCATGCATTTTAATACCTGTTTTGCAAAGTATTCCATTTCATTTGAAACCTTAAAATATCAGGAATACTGCATAACTGAAACTGTCACTTAAATGTCTGTTCTGCATGTTTAGATTGGGCTCATATAAAATATATACTAATAATAATTTTACCAAGTCACTGTATGTTGTACTTGTAAGGAGTTTCCCTGGAAGGCCTTCAGAATTTAATCTAGGAGAACATTTTCAGAGTCTGCATAGGAAGAGCACTATGGGAGGGGTGATGTTATTTGTAATATGTACGGTAAATCAGTGATTCGGGGATGCAGTCAGTGAGCATAGGCAAATGCATGAGACCTATTATTATTATTATGTAGTGCCAACATCTTCCACAGCTCTTTACATTCTTTACATATATTCATGTCACTAACTGTCCCCCAGAGGGTCTTACAATCTAACCCAGACTTGCTCAACCAGGGTTCCCTGGAACCCCAGGGTTCTTTGAGTGCTCCTACAGGGGTTCCTTGGCATTTTTCCCCATGGTGGGGGTTGGGGTAAGTATGATGGGGAGCACACTATAATAGGGAGTACTGTACAAATAGAGTGGGGGTTTTGAATTGGTGGGGATCAGAATGATAATGAGCACATTAATAAAAATCACTAATATAAGGAGACACTATGAGTGGGCAGTGTAATAGGAGCTATTGAAATAAACAACCTCACCTACTTTTAAAGACCATGCCTCCTGCAAAATAAATGCAGGGGTTCCTCGAGATCAAAACATTTTTTGCAGGGTTTCCTTGAGATCCAAAAGTTATTTGTAGGGTTCCTCCAAGGTAAAAAGGTTGAGGAAGGCCAATTTAGGAGTAAGCCAATTAACTTATCTGTATGTTTTGTGATGTGGGAGGAAACCGGAGTGCTGCAGGAATCTGCTGCAAGACAAGAGTGCTATCCATTGCACCACCATGCTGCACACATAGCCAGATGGAATAAGCCTGCCTAAGCACCAGATTATAAAACAAGATGGCTGCACTTTCATGAAAAAGCCATGAAAGTATGCAGTTTTATATTGGTTTATTCAGGTTGCAGTGTTCTCATATGGGTCTTGATTCATTACGTTGCATTATATCAGCAGCGCAAGTTAAAATTGTAAAAATCAACGCACGCTACACGCAGTAGTGATGTATAGCGTTTGCTCCTAAATTACGCACACCCCTTCCTAGTTATGGGCACTCCTTGCATCTACCACGAGATGTGAAGTAGCCCGACAGCTACCAAGCAGCAGCAGCTCGCAGTTACGCTACTTCACATCTCGTGATAGATGCAAGGAGCGCCAAGAACTAGGAAGGACCGCATGTAATTGTGCGCTGTGCAGCACTACTGCGCACACACTGATTTTTACCTTGTGAGGCTTAATTTTGACTTGCACTACTGCTATAATGCAGCTTGAGGGTTCAAGTCCATACACCCATTCTTGATTACCTCTTTTAGAATGCTGACTGTACTTAGAGTACTGTAACTGTCGGGCATAAAATCAAAAATAAATTCTTTATTTTTATCTGGTAAACAAGTAATATGGATGCTAATCAGGCAATCCAAAAATTAAAATCACTATTACTTTTCTTGTTGATAAATTATCCCCCAGTTTACATGACTCTTATTTGGTACACAGAAAATTTGGTACACAAAAGAGAAGTTGCAGGGCATGCTTGGTTGTCTCTTTTTTGCTTTCCTACTTCCCCTCAGACTTAACTAATGCAGCCTGATTGGCTGAAGCCTCTTTGCCTCCTGTTTTCCCCTCCTACACCTCTGTTGCTCTTTTGATAGGCCAAAATGTCGCAGGCTGAAACAATGCACTTTCTATAGTGAAGGGCGGGTAAATCAGGCAGAGGAGACTAAGGGCAGATATTACATCACGACTGGCTTCAAAATAGCCACAGTAAATATGGAAACTGTCTAGAATAGGATTCTCTACTTTTCATTTATAAAATTCACAGGAATCATAACGTGGACAGTGCATCACATATGTTATGTATGTAGAGCAAGTATTTTATCTACTTATATATTCGGTTTTTTTTTCCTGAGATAGTATGGCTGACGGCTCCTCTTTAAGCTACTGACATACCTTACTTTCAGTAATTAGTTGCCTGAAAAGATTGTTCTGCAATTGGTTGTTGTACAGAATTTGCTTGGGCGCCTTTCCTATTCAGTCAAGATGAGAAATGGGGACAAGTGAGAGAAATCCCACTTCAGGACTGCTGTAGAAGTCAGTTGCTAGCAACATGACAAGTCACAGACAGTGTTGTATGGGGACACCTGTTCTTTCAATGAAGGATCTTTCAGGCTCATGAAAATGTGGCATGTTTATGTAATTTTACAGTCAACAATATACCTATCCTCCTCATTAGCATAGAGTAAATTCCTTGGTCAAGTGCCAGCCTCCATGCACAGAAAAGCTCAAAGTAAAATGGGGTGGCGAGGGAAGGATGCTGGCACAGTGTCTGTCTGTGTCATGCTCCAAGCAACTGCTTTGACAGTCTGCTTTGCCCAAGGCTTGACTGAGATGATTGCTCTATTATGCTAATGAAGAGGAAAGCGAAGTCACTGACTGTAAGGGCTCCTTCACACTACAAGAGCTTTTCTGAGCGCTTGTGATTTTTAAAAGCTCCTGCTAATGTTATCCTATGTGTGTGTCCACATTGGAGCGATGCGATTTTGTAAAAATCCCCCATAGCATTGCAATAGCAAGAGCTTTTACAATCTCTAGCACCTTTAAAAAGCTCTTGTAGTGTGAATCAGCCCTAAGAACAATCTGTAATCTGTGGGTCACCTTTTATTTTTAGCATCTCATTCACGCTCAGGGCTTCTTTACACTACGGGTCCGTTCACACTAGAGCGCTTTTCAGGTGATTTCTGCATCGCTGGAAATTGCTAGCGTTTTGAAAAGCGCTTGTGCAATGTTAAGTCTATGTGGCTGTTCTCATTTAAGCATCTTACGTTTTTCAGCGATTAGCTGAAATGCAAACTCGTAGCCTGCACCATTTCTGAGCGATTTTGAGCGATTAGCGCTTCAATGTCCAAAAGCTCTGGGCTGTTCAGTCCTCAGCGTTTTTCCAGTGCTTTTCCTCAGTAAATATTGCAGATTACCCACAAGACAGAGCAGATTACCCATAAAACACGTCTGTTTCCTGTCTAATGGCCGTTTCCTGTATGGGAGAGCTAAACGTAAAACACTGGAAAATGCTATCTCATACAGTGAAAAAACGCTGAAAAACCTATGGAGGAAAACGCCAGAAAAAAGCTCAGCGTTTTCCTAAGCGTTAGCGATTTATAGTGTGACTGGGGCCTACAAGCATTTTTCTAAGTGCTTTGTGATTTTAACGTCCGACCGCTCCACGCCAATTGGCGTGAAGTCCTGGGGGCGGAGATTGCAGGGGATGGCGAGCGCCGATGCGCGCACATCTCCGCTTGAATGATGGAGCTCCATTCTGCCATCAGTCTCCCAGCGGTGTTCGCTGTTAGTAGACTGTACATACGGCTGTACAGCCGTGTGACATGACTGCCCCCTGCGAGGCTTATGAGTGATCCGCTGTCATAGGCTGAAGCCTAGAACAGATGATCGCTGTCATTGGCTGGCGGGGGGAGGGAGGGTGAGGGGAAAAAAATAGGAAAATTCATTAAAAAAATAAAAATATGTATAAACATGCCGGCAGCAAGCAGAGCCCATCAACAGAAAGCTCTGTTGGAGGGCAGAAAAGGGAGGGATGTGATTTCTATAAAAAAAAGCGCCCCCCCCCCCCCCCCCGCCCCATGGCATTGCATTAGCAAGAGCTTTTAAAATCTCAAGCACTTTAAAAGCTCTTGTAGTGTGAATCAGCCCTAAGGGCCCATACACACTAGAAGTGCTTCTCTGAGCATTTTGCGATTATTTACCGGTTTTTAAAACCTCTCCCATTCACTTTCAATAAAATCGCTGTAAAAATCGTGGGGGGGGGGGGGGGGGCGGTGGCGTCCCCGGCTGCCAGAGCTGAATAAGAGGGGGCAGGGGGAGGAACTAGAGCCGAGGAGCCGGCTTCATTTGTCACATTGAAAGAGTGATTAGGCTGGGAAATCTTTTTTTTTTTTTTTTTTTTTTTTTTTTTTTTATTTCTCCCATTGGTCGTCCTGAGACGGCCACTTCTAGTTTGGCCCGGCCTGAACCCGTAGTGGCCAGACTTCAGGTTCTGGCAATTAACATGTATTACAAAGATGTGGCAAGTTGGCTCAAGATTTGAAAATCGAGGCTGTACAGTTTATGGACAGATTATTATATAGGATTCGGCATCGCATACAGACTTTATGAACCAATGCTCTGCCAGTGCTGAAATAGGCAGATGCAATTGCCATCACACTTGAGAAATGGTGAGCACTTTGCTAAGTGACACTAACTAAAATCATCTGCAGTGACACATAGGGCCTTATTCAATTAGCCTTTCTTCTGAGTTTTATCCCAGATCATCATTTTTCACGTTACAATATTTAATTTTTTTTTTCCAGCACCTTTCATTTGAAAAGTTACTAAAGAAAAATTAGTAAAGAAGAAATATCTAACTTAGATTTAGTATTTTCTTGTTTTCTAGGGGCCTAAAAGATGATTTATAGATAACTTTTCTCAAAGGAGATGTTTTTACAACTTTATTTGATTAGGGGGCATGGAGAGCAATGTACCGTTCAATTCTTATATGGTGCATTTATACTTTTCATTCTCCATTGGAATGACCCTAAAGGTGGCCATACATCTAGCGATGATGGGCAGATTCTACCAAGAGACAAATCCCTGAATGAATCTGCTGAAATTCATTAAAAATCGGCCTTGTGACGCCGCATCCGCTGCCTTGCTGGCCTAATGCAGCCCTCCCTCCTACCCCCTTCCAGATGTAAAATGTTCCCTCACCCTGTGCAGAATACTTTAACTGTCCATGTCTGCCCCATGTGGTTGCCAAAGTAACGTGGGCACGTGTGTGTCATCACACGCCTTCTTTATTCTGACAACCATGTGGGGAGCGTGTATGCGGATCGTGGATAGAGTCCGGAGCCAGCGACTGACCCATAAAGTATACTTTACCGGGGAGAAGCTTTTTTTCATTGGGGATGCAGCTCGTCACTCGTCCTGAGTACACTTGCCATTACTGCCGTGGACCTGATCGACCACAGCAGCCTAACATCTTGCAGCATGTCCAATCTATACATGCAACCAATTTTGGTCCAAAATTGGTCGCATCATTGAATAAGGTATGCTCTTGGCAGCACTGATTTTCATCCAATTCGATACTTATTATCAAATAGTCGATCAGCCACCAAGTCAATAGATGTAGGTCCACCTTAACCCTATCCAGATGCATAGAAGCCCTAAATAAATCTTCCCCAATCTACTAATTATTTTGACAATAAAATTATAAAAATAGTTTGTACTGGGCCAGTATATGTGAAAAACCTAGCAGGCATCCCTATGAAGGAAATTCTCTTTTATGTATTGATCGATCCTAAAAATTAGAAACTAAGAAAGTCTAGATTGTGTCATCTTATTCTCTTCACAAAACAAATTGTCCCTTCCCATCAATGCCTTCAGCTTAGTTCAGTTCAGGTTACATAATTAGTGCTATTAGAACCTGCATAAAATGTTATTGCGAATACACGGACCATAACTCCATTCTGATATGCCAGCTTCTACATTTCATTATCCTGCTTAGCTATCCCTTCTTCCAACTGTCAGGCAAACCCACCCTTCAGTTAGAAGTGATTGCTATTTTATTCCACCCCATGACCTAGTACCAGTATTGTGAAGATACGTGGGGCCTGCCCAGTATTTATTTTCTCAGCACTACACCTCATTTTTTTTTTCTTCCCCAAAATGCAGCAAAGTTTGTTCTGATACTTAAGGACAACTGTAGTGATGGGTATATGGAGGCTGCCATATTTATTTCCTTTGAGCGGCAGGGGAATTTGAGCGACAGCAGGATGAACCGTCATTCCGCTCACCCTGCGCCCAGTTTACCGGTGACTTACATATACCTACGTTTCTGTGAGACCTGGGTCAGGGTGTTTTTTTTTTTTTTTTCTCTTTCCCATAGTTTACTAGAAACAGCCATGATTCTGCTTTGTACAATTTAGCTGGCTGCACATCCAGCCAGTTTCAGCACAGATGTATGTTTTATGGCTCTTTGTTAGAAAGTTTATTAAAAATGTACTGTAATGCAGTTCTGCAATGAGATGTTAAGTTTATTTATTTTTTATTTTTTTACTGTCCTCCTCTGTAATACAAATGTACATGTGCTGTCAGTACCTTTCCTTGTTACCAGGTCACCAACTCATATTTCAGTGAGTCTAAAACCTTTTTATTTTTTTTTTATTTTTTTTTGTTATATGCAATCCACTTTTTATTCTTCATCTTAATTTCCTCTTGGCAATGCTCATTTGTGCTTTTTTTGTTTTTTTTGTTTTTGATAATATCAAACGGTGAAAGTGTTCCTTCAGAAATGCGTAAATGTCTCCTTTGTATTTTGGTACCTTTTTACACTTGGTGGCCATTGATATTGTTTACATAAGGTTGATGTTATCTCAAAACTGTGTGAGAGAAAGTAATTATGTAATGAAAGAAACACACAGGCAGAGGTTATCTATTGTAAAGGATGTGGAGAGGGGGAAGGGAGGGAGGAGGAGAAGCAGGTGGCTTACCTGCAGAGCTCTGGGACAAAGCAGTCTGCAAAAAAAAAACAAAAAACCACTAAGCAACTACTCCTCATCTGTGTTTTGACAAGCACAGAAGACTGGACATCTACAGGTCCTTCTCAAAAAATTAGCATATTGTGATAAAGTTCATTATTTTCTGTAATGTACTGCTCTTGGTAGCGTCCTGCTCCAACACCACCAGGCGTTGCGTTAGGGGCACGTTATGTGCCCTATAACGTCCCCTAAACACAACGTCCTGGTGTGTAAGTAGCCTCAATGGTAACGGACCATGGTATTACTGTGCTCAATTGGCCTGCCAACTCTCCTGACCTGAACCCCATAGAGAATGTGTGGGATATTGTGAAGAGGAAGTTGAGACACAAGACCCAACACTCTGGATGAGCTTAAGGCCGCTATCGAAGCATCCTGGGCCTCCATAACACCTGAGCAGTGCCACAGGCTGATTGCCTCCATGCCACGCCACATTGAAGCAGTCATTTCTGCAAAAGGATTCCCGACCAAATATTGAGTGCATAACTGAACATAATTATTTGAAGGTTAACTTTTTTTTGTTTTAAAAACACTTTTCTTTTATTGGTCGGATGAAATATGCTAATTTGAGATAGGAATTTGGTGTTTTCATGAGCTGTATGCCAAAATCATCAATATTAAAACAATAAAAGGCTTGAACTACTTCAGTTGTAATGAATCTAAAATATATGAAAGTGTAATGTTTACCAGTACATTACAGAAAATAATGAACTTTATCACAATATGCTAATTTTTTGAGAAGGATCTGTATATAGACATAAGACTGATGGTTAGAACTATCATGAATGATTGCATTACTGGCAATATGCTTAACTTTTGTTAGCAACTCTAGACTAGTCAAATCTAAAGGTGGCCACACACCATAAAATTTTTTAAATATCTGTTCAATTTAAGAATTGCAATAAATGTTTCTGACTGATTGTAACATTTCAAAAATATGACCAATGTACCACACACCTGTGTTCAATTTTTCCCCAATTATGATAAAAAAATAATTGGAAACTCTTGAGAAAATTGCTTGGTTGTGTATATTAATAAATTGACAATCTAACACACACCATAGAATCTTTAGAGAATTTGACGAAAAATATCTGGCATTCCGGATAGATAAAAATCGGAAAAAAATGAAAAAAGCTTTCGATTTTTTTTTCGGGAGATCCGATTGTTTTTATTGAATTGCCGTAAAATCGGATAATTTTATTGTATCGTGTGTGTGTGTGTGGCCACCTTTAGGCTACGATGCCACTAATGCAGTAGGATTCTTTTGCGGAAAACGCATAAACGAATTCGCTTGCGGATGCGAATTTGTAAGTGCATGCATTTTCACGTATTTTTGTAAGTATGCGAATTTAACCATGTCAGTGCCTGTGTACTTTTAAAACATTAATTTTACACAAAAACTTGTGCAAATTTGCATAGCGAAACCGCATGCGATTTTCCTATTGCATTACATGTGAATTGCACACTGCTTGCGGTGTGTGAGTTCTGATGGCTCTGCTGTGCAGATTTTTTTTTCTGCACAGCCCTGCGTGCACTTTTTTTTTTTTTTTTTGCTAGTGGAAACGGGCCTATTGACTTGTATTGGTTATGTGAATATGCATGCGAATTTGCGCTAGTCGAAAACTTGTTAGGCAGTTCAGCTTTCGGCTGCAAGCCTCATGCATTTTTGGCTGCATTTTCATGCAACCCCAAATGGCAGCGTTTGTATCACCACTTGTCATCATTCGACACGGTGATGTTACACAGTGGCAAAAAAGTTGCATCTGAGCATGGCTACAACTGTGCTCGTGTGATGGGGTTGCCTTTGTAATACCCATGTCAAGCGGAAGCAAGCACCCGGCCAGTGCACCTGACCGAGACAAAGTGTATCCTATACAGCAGCCCCAAACCAGAGGTAGTTCCAATAATACAAAATTCTTTGATAATCACAAAACATCGCTTTAAAAACCCAGAAGGGTAAGGTGGCAGGACCAGTTTCAATTGTACATTTTGCAAATTAGGAATGATTTTTATACCATGATGATCCCATCCACAAGAATTAAATTAGCCGTTAATTTTTAGTCTGTGTATAGATCATATCCCAATAGGGTTTATTATTATTATTATTATTATTATTATTATTATTATTATTATTATTATTATTTAGAGAATCCACACATAGACCAAATGAACAATGGATTATTTTTTTATTAAATCTTAAAGTAAACCATAAATAAGCAGGTATTAACTACTAACTAACACTACCTAGGTAAGTAGCTATCTTTTTACTCTGGGAGGCTACAGTTTTATTTTAAGGTAGCCATACATCTAGCGATATATGGGCAGATTCGATCAAGAGACTAATATATCTCTTTTTGAATCTGATAAGGGAGAGATCTGTCAGCTGCCCATACACCGCCAGCCGATTCCCAATCATTTTCATGCTGAATTCGATCAGGGATCGGCCCTGTGCGCTGCCTCGCCGCTATGTCCCTCCTAATGCCCGCCATGCCAAAGCATATACATTACCTGTCCGCGGCCTCCGCATGTCCCCTGCTGCTCAGGACACATTCTCCTCTTCCACATACACGTGCCCTATATGGTTTCCTAGTAAGGGCGTGCGTGTGACGTCACACGCACGCCCTTACCAGGAAACCACGTGGGGCGAGCGTGTATGCCAAGAGGAGAATGCGCCTCTTTGGCACGGGGCATTAAGGGGGACATAGCAGCGAGACGGCGGATGGTTTCGTTGGTCATCGGGAAATTGCATCACCAGACCAACCAACTTTGGCCCGACATCTTGCAGCATGCGCTTTCGACAATGCGACCAATTTCCGTCCTGAAATTTGTGGTTTGTCAGGCATGCACTTAGCGGCACCGACTTTATTCCTAATCGATTATAATAATCGAATTGGATGGTCGATCGGCCGCCAAGTTGCCTGATGTTTGGACACCTCGGCCATACATCAGTGTGGCCAGTGTTGCCTTATTGTTTGAAAAGAGGTTTCTGCAGATAAATATCCTATCTTGAATTCATTTAATTTTATTGCATTTTTTTGTAAAGGACAAAAGAATGGCTGTATTCAAATCCATCTCACTTCAAGCTCCATATCCATTTCACTTTGTCCATAAATACTACCTGACAGCAAAGCAATCTAGTTAACATAGTTTTAGTACTTCTGGGAATAGCTGATTTTGGTGACTTGCTTGTAAATGAGTGGAAAGAGGCATTTGTTTTTTGGGTTTTTTTTTTACCTGATCTGTAACTGCTGCTCATCTAGTTTATTGCAAATTGATCTGAAATGAAGCTGTATAATTCCTAGTGCAGTAGTAGTGAGTTCAGTACTTTGTGACAAAACTGAACCTGAACACCAGTGTCATTTTTTTTGCTCTGCTTCTTGCTGCCTGAGAATGTTGCATTACTGGTTAGGATTCCTTGAAGTAGTGGTGTTGATACTCCAGGAATGAATCTGGTACAACAGAAGTCTGTGTGGTATGTAATTGTTCACTGGAAAATGTAATCCTGATTGGGTTGGTATTGACCGCATCAAAAGGCAAATGTGTAAAAAAAAAAAAAAAAAATTGAACAAGACAGAGCAACTTGATGAGTTGATGTTCCAGGTTTGATTATACTTTTACCTTCAGTGTTCCAGATCTCTGGAGGTACCAATTGTTTTGACTAGCAGTTTTTAGTGCAAATAACTTCAGCTTATGTATTTCCTATTAGATGCAGTTTTAGAATTAGAATTGTATAGGTTTGTGACAGGTCTTTATTAGTGACCCTATAGTAAACTTGGGCAATATAAACTGAGCATATGGTAAAGTTCACAATCAGAATTTACATTTCTGTATGACCAGATATTTTTGGTTTTAGAGCCATATCCAAGAGGTAAGGTTGTGTTGCTAAGTGACAGGAGGAGACCTCTTTGAGTCTTCTAGACTTCCTGTTGGTTCCTTTAACAGAGATTAAAAAAAGCTTCCCCAAGCCCCCCTGCAGCCGTCCTGTGCCCTCGCCGGTCCTGAACTGTCCTCCGGTCCCCCGCCGTGAGTTAGTTTAGTTTTCGTCCAACTAATAGTCGGCTTTTGGTTGCGCGCATCCTTGTTTGCGTTCCCTTCAAGCGCGTTCTGTGCAGTACGAATTTTCTCTTACTGCACCTGCACAGGACACGCTTGATGATGGGAACATGAACAAGGATGCACGCGACCAGGAGCCCACTCTGTCGGACTGGCAAAAGCACAGGACGGCTGCAGGGGGCTTGGAGAAGCCCCAGGTAAGTGAGATTGACTAATTTTACTTCAAACAGTACATCTGCTCTGATCTCTGCTGAAAACTTAGACAAACCGTTCTGGTACTCTTGATTGGTATTTTCTTATGTAACTTATCATCTGTTTAGTTTAGTTTATATTGCTCACATTTTACTTTAGGATCATTTTAAGCAGTCTGATACTACTCCCATTTGCTTACATTTTGCTTGAGTGTAAAGGTGTGTACACACTTTTGACTTCTTCTGTCGCCCTGATTCCTCCTTGGATGACATTGCTGGGCTGGCCAGTACATACATTGGTCAACTATGTAGCTGTCGACACGTACTGTTGCTATGCGGAGGTACATTGGAGCATGCCCCATGTCACCTGTGGGGAGCAGCATCTTCAATGAAGTTAGCCGTCCATCGGGTGAGTTGACTTGCCGGGTGTATCAATCACGGGTTGAGGGGCCTGGCTGAGGCGGCCAATGACTGCCTCAGTCGATAATCACGTGTGTGTATGGCAGCCCCTGACCCCCAACCTGCAAGCACTCCGTCCGGTGGATCAACTTACCCAGTGGACAGCCAACTTTTTTTGAAGAATCTGCTTCCCCGCCTGTTGAGTAACGTCATGCACATGCCACTATGTCATCGCTCGATCTTTACTTGACACTCTACTACTCCATTCCTCTTCCGTCATGTGCTTTCAAACAGCTGGAATGCCTAGTTTACAATAGGCTAACATCCTCTTTCAACTCCAACTTGCTACTCGCTGCTCTCTTAACTTTCATTCCACACACTCAACAGAAACTGTATTTGCAAAACCAATGTTGATCGATACAAGACCGTTTTTTACTTTTTCTGTGATTTTGATTTCACTCTTTTTTTCTCCTTCACTCGGCAATGTATCAGTATTTGTGATGTTGACTTATTTATCTCCTTGTTCCCAAACCCCTTCAATGGTGGCTCCTCTTCACTTGCTGACATTCCCTAGTGCCCAGACCTTGAACTTATGTCTTTGCACTTATACACTTGGTAAAATCCATTCATTTGGCATTTGTCACACATTTACTCAAATGACACCCTGATTTTCTCATTCATCAAAAAAAAAGTGTCTTGCTGCCTCAAAGCCATCTCTTAGCAGATGTCTGACAGGTATCTGGAACTCAGCCAGGATAAGGATTATCTAGTAATCTTCATTGACTACCTTTGATGCAACCCCACTTTCCCTTTGACATCTCTCTAGCTGTAAATGGCACTGCCTTTTTTTTTTTTTTTTTTTCTTTTTTTTCTTCACACAACAGGCACATTTCTCTGGTGTTGCTTTCATGTGCATACTCTCCTTCACTCCTCATTTACAAAACATCTTAGTCTTGCCTCTTCCACCTGCACAGCATCTCCAGAGTACACACAGTTTACATTCCCCAGAGATCACTGAACTACTGAATGCTGTCATATTAGTTGAACCACAAAAAGTAATTATTGTGCTAAAATACCTACATTTTAACTGAAATGTGTAGGTATCCACTTACCTTATGATTTGCACATATGAACAAACTATTTTGTATTTATTTTGTTGATTTAGCATGTGTTTTGATGGAAATGCTCTAAAATGCTCTAAAACAAACATTTTGGGATGTGGGAGGAAAGCAGAGTGCTCGGAGGAAACCCGCAAGGGTGTATCGGGATCCAATGGACAACCGCAAGCCATGTGAATCTACTCACCTCGCCTTCTTTCAGCCCTTAGCAGTCGGAGTTCCCTCACCTGTAGTTCAGATGCAGAGTGCCGCTATCCCGTCCCCTGCACATGCGTGGGCCTGTCCGTGCGTCTCTCTCAAGCATTCTGCATTTATGCAGTTTAAAGGGATACTAAAGTCATCTAAAAAAAAAATGGCAGTTTTGCTTACCTGGGGCTTCTACCAGCCCCCTGCAGTTGCTCTGTGCCCGCACTGGTACTCGTCAATCCTCCGGTCCCCTGCCATGGCTCAGTCTCTTTCGGGGACTGAGCTAGTCTCCGGCCACTGCGTCCTAGATCGAGCGCGTGTTGCCAGGAGCGCCCTGCGCAGTATGGGGGAAAATCTCTTTTGCTGTGTAAGACACACTGTTTCTCACCAAAAATAGTGAGAAAAAGTCCCTGCATCTTATACGGCAAAGGCAGGATATCCCCGACTTATGAATGTGCGCCAAAACGAACTGCCACCACGTCAGGGTTTCTCTGCCGCTGTGTCCGCTCCCCCACTCCCCCCAGGTGTGTAGCAGCTTGCTTAACTAATACATGGCACAGTTTAAAGGGATACTTAAGTCATCTAAAAAAAGAAAAAAAATGGCAGTATTACTTACCTGGGGTTTCTACCAGCCTCCTGCAGTCACTCTGTGCCCGCGCTGGTACTCAACAACCCTCCGGCTCTCCTGGCGGGTGTGTAGCGGCAGCTGGCTTGCCTAATACATGGCACCCGCAGGGATTGCAGACATAAGTCTCCTCAGTGCAGCTTGCTCTAGTGATGGGCTTTTATTGATGACGCAATCAATACAATCGGATCACTAAAGGGAGCTGCACGGAGGAGACAGATATCTGCAATCCCCGGGAGTGCCATGTATCAGGTAAGCCAGCTGCAGCTACACACCCGGAGGGGGTCAAGAGACAAGGGAGAGGGAACACACAGAACAGAAATGGACAGAGGATGACATATGGGGGACACATATAGAATACAGGACGACACATGGAGAACACCATTTTGGGGGGGGGGGGAGAGAAATGTACAAGACTCTCCTGGAACATGGACAGACCATTGCACCAGGTATATTAAATCTAGGTGCGTTTTATATTCCAGAGCTTGTTTTACGGCGAAAATTACGGTTCCTCTCTTTAGTTCTGTAGTTCCAATGCCCTCCAGGGAGCCATTGTCCCCTCAGTTGTGGTCGTGTTACTGCACTTCTGTTTACCCGCCTCTTACGATCACACTGTGCGTGGTTCACAAAGACTTAAAGGGATACTTAAGTCATCTAAAAAAAAAAAGGCAGTTTTAGATTCTACCAGCCCCCTGCAGTTGCCCTGTGCCCACGCAGGTACTCAACGATCCTCCTGTTTCCTGCCGCGATTCAGTTATGCTTTCAGCTACTGAGCCCGTCGACTGCAACCACGCGTATCCTCATTCACGCTCCAGTCCAGTTGAATAACCTCACCTCTAATAGTCTTTATAGACTGTAAGAAGCAAGGTTTTACCTTGGAACACACAGCTACGGTATGTAGTGTTACAATGTATCATAGACATCATATCCTAAACATAGTTTTGCTTGAAATTCTAGTAGAATAATAGCAGTATCTTACAAAAGTGAGTGCACCTCTCGCTTCAATCTTTTTATGGAACACTGGTAACTTTACATTGTATCAAAGTGTTACATCTTCAATGTGCAGCCTAGGGCTGGTTCACACGGACGCTTGGCGGTAAACGTTTACCACCAAGAGTTCAGGACTTATCGGCTAAATGCTCCGTTCAAGTGAATGGGAGCATTTAGCATCGCGAGATTAGTCGATTGTGCAAATGCGGTGTTCCGATCCCGATTTAACGAGTCATTTCAGCCGGCTCTAGAAGCTGCATGCAACGTCCAGAGTCGCCTAGGCGCTGCCACTTCATGTCCCCTTGCGGGGATGAGAAATGCTGATCACGAAGGGAAGCATGCCGTCGACGCAGCTTCCGGCCGCCCCACCTGCCGTCCGTGTGAACCAGTCCTTAACGTGTAAATTTGCTGTCCCTTTGAAATAACACAGCAGCCACCAATGTCTAAACTGCTGTCAACAAAAGTGAGTACACTCCTAAGTGAAGAATGTATAAATTCTTCCCAATTAGATACTTCCCTCCCCGGGGTCATGTTACTTATTAGTGTTACAAGGTCACTGGTGTGAATGGGGAGCTGGTGTGTAAAATGTGGGGTTATCACTTTCACGCTCTCCCTCATACTGCTCACTGGAAGTTCAACATGGTACCTCAATGCAAAGATCTTTGTGGAGATCTTAAAAACCTTACCTGAGAGGGATATGGATTTTTCCTTTTAAACAATACCAGTTGCTTGGCAGTCCTGCTGATCTTTGGCTGCAGTAGTGGCTGAATCGCAAACCTGAAACAAGCATGCAGCTAATACAGTCTGACTTCAGTCAGAGCACCTGATCTGCATGCTTGTTAAAGAGAACCCGAGGTGGGATTTAATTATATTAGTGGGGCACAGAGGCTGGTTGTGCACACTATCACCAGCCTCTGTTGTCCTATGGTGTGCCCCCAGGACCCCCCTGCGATCTGCTGTCCCCTCCGCCGTGCTAGCGACACGCAGCGTGTCGCCAGCACAATGTTTACCTATGCGTGTCTGTCTGCGCCGCTCCCCCGCCTCCTCTGTATTGGCGCTACCTGCCCGCGTCCCTTCCCTCCAATCAGTGGGGGAGCGGCGCTGACAGACACGCATAGGTAAACATTGTGCTGGCGACACACTGCGTGGCGCTAACACGGCGGAGGGGACAGCAGATCGCAGGGGGTCCTGGGGGCACACCATAGGGCAACAGAGGCTGGTGATAGTGTGCACAACCAGCCTCTGTGCCCCACTAATATAATTAAATCCCACCTCGGGTTCTCTTTAAGGGTCTGTGGCTAATGCTGGGAATACATGGCTCGATTTTGAGCCATTAAGATGGCTCGATAGATAATTTCCGACGTGCCCGTTCTCCCATTTATAAACATTTTATTAATTTTTATTTTATACCCCTCCCCCCCCCCCCCCCCCCCCTGCCAGCCGAACACGTTTTTTGTACCTGCCAGGGGGACAGCTGTGTCACTCGGCAGTCCCCAGTACAGCGCTGCTGCAGATCGCAGCGCTGTACAATGTTTATAGATGTCTAACAGTGTCCGAGTGGCGATCGCTACTGGGAGACTGAAGGCTGAGCTCTGCCTTCCAAGCGGAGATGCGCACGATTTCCTGCTAGCCCCATCGAAGGCCGTTCACGCCAATGAAGTGGTCCTGGGACTGCTCATTTGTTTGTGCATGTATGGAGAGAAACAGTGATACAACATACTGCAATAATCTTAATGAAATGAAAGTAGTTTACATAATATACACAGACATACTAATATGTAGTAATTACTGTAAATCTTTTCCAGACCAAGTCGGACCTTACCTTTTTTTTTCATTTTTTTTTTTCTTTTTTTCAAGATGTGAGATACAATCTGACTCACCTTCATGGTATGTGAAAATTTCAAGACATTCCAAAACACGTTTCTGCAAGTGCATGGCAAGAATCTGGACCTCATGTTTTGTCATGTCACCTGCACATTCTGCATCTGTAAATCTTGTGTCAACTACTACATTTTTTTTTATACTGTAATTATTTAGTGCACTTTAAGGTTTGAGGTTTTTGTTATCTGTTTGTTTTGCCAAATCATTTTTTTATTTTTTTTTTATTTTACACCTTTTATGTATTTCTACAATCAACGATGTTTGTACTTTCTTCCATTTAGCATCATGGCCGAAAGTGGGACTGTATAAATCAGTGAGAGCCACACTGTACACCAGTGATGACATTTATATAGACACCTGTTTTCAGTACATCTATTAATAATGATTTATCGGTTTGTCCGGCATCAGCTAATGTTTTATGCCTGATGTACTTGGGTCCTCTGGGGTGGAGAATACTGGACAACTGTAAAGAATACCGACCAAGTTTACGAGATCACTTAAAGCGGACCCAAACCAAACCTTTTTTTTAATTCAAAATATTTAGTTGCACCACTCTGACACATACAAAGATAAATAAACACTCCTTCAAGCCTATGAGCATTTCAGTGCATGCTTTTCACACTTCTCTTTCCAGAACTAGGATTATACAGGTGGCAGCCATTAGCAATTCCTCCTTTGCCAGACACCTTTTACTCCACCAGTTTGCCGGATACTGTCCCGGCAATATAAAAGGAAGGGAGGGGTTCCTCCAATAAATGTAAAATATTTTATATTTGTCATCATGCAGCTGAAAAAAGGCTGCTATTTATTATTATAATTTAGAAAATAGATTTTATTTCTGAAATCTTGTATTTTTAATTTGGGTCCACTTTAAGAATTGTCTGACAAGTGACAAAGTTTGCAAACCCCCATCTGGGTCATAAGACTATAATGATTGTTAAAAGTTTGGGGAAGTAGTAATTCTGTGATTGCAGTCATCACTTTGCTATTTCACTAGGCCTTTAGCCATTCTCACTCTAGTCTCCTACCTAGAAGCTTTTTTTTTTTTTCTATTTAGCCCAGGTTTACTGGACTGCTTACATTTTCCAATGTTCTTCAGTCTTAGAAAACATTAGGACATCAGGCCCTTTGCATTGATATGAAGTATCCGTACTAAGCTGAAAAGTCTGGTTTTACATATCTTTTAGTTCTCTTCTATGTAAAAAAAAACCTCTTGTGTTAGTAGTAATGATGAATAGTAGAGTTGACCAAAATTGCTGTGCTACAGCAGGCAAGCTGATACTAAAATACTTAAGCATGCATGAAATACGTGAAGTCCTTTCTAAGAATGCTCGTTTCTTGCAACCTCTGCAGTTACCTGAATATTTCTCTATAAAACATGTACTCAGGTCTTCTGAGTTCCTTGGATCTGCTCCGTTGCTGCAGTGTAGTGATTTAAGTACTGTACTGTATTTTAGCAAGTGGGATCAGCCTTATGCTAGACACACACCATTCAATTTCCTGTAAGATCGACTGATTGAACCAATCATTTCCAACATGCCCATTGTGCTCTTGATCGATAACTGAATCTATTTTGTGTAGTAGTGATCTGAAAATCAATCAGTTATCGATTGGGAGCAGAGTGTCAGAAATTATAGGTTCTACCTGTTGATCTGACAGGAAATTGGTGTTTACCAGGCAATAGTCAACATGTGTTTTCAGCAGGGCTGTGGAGTCGGTCCAAAAAACCACCGACTCCGACTCCTCAGTTTAGGATTCCACCGACTCAGACTCCACGACTCCGACTCCTCTAATTTGCATATTACAATTTTGTTGATTAAAAGTATGTAACATGAAATTCGTCTCTTAACTGCCAACGCTTAGAAATTTTAAAAGACAACTGAAGTGAGAAGGATATGTAGACTACTATATTTATTCCCTTTAGACTAAAACTAGTCCTTGGTAAGAGTACTTGTAAAAGGTACAACCGGAACAAAGAACATTTATCAAGTGTGGGTGCATGTAAGAATGATGTGCAGGTACTCTGCAGGGGAATGAGGAGATTGTAAACAGACAACACCTCTGTGTTCAATGTGCACAGCATTCTCAGTGGATTCCCTGCAGCTCTGTGGGGAGTGCATATGTAGAGTATAGTACTACTGTGTAACAAAGTAAACCTGAGACAGATGAAATTAAAGTTTTATACATACCTGGGGCTTCCTCCAGCCGCCTTCAGGATAATCAGTCCCTCGTTGTCCTCCTCCACCACCTGGATCTTCTGCTATGAGTCCAGGTACTTGAGTCAGTCAAGCGTAGTGCACATGCACACACTCCGCCGCCAGGAGCCTACTACACCTGTGCAGCACTATTGCGCAGGTGCAGAATGTTCCTGGCTGTGGGAGCGGGGTGCGGCCGGACAGCGCTGACTGGCTGAATTACCAGGACTCATAGCAGAAGATCCGGGTGGTGGAGGACAGTGAGGGACTGATTAGCCTGAAGGGGGCTGGAGGAAGCCCCAGGTATGTATAAAACTTTACTTTTCATCCGTCTCAGTTACCCTTTAATTTGTAGTCACCAAACCAAATTTTAATAACCTATCAAATTATTTTATTTCATCAGCAAAGGGAGTGCATACATTTGCATAAATCAGCATCAATGCAGAATTATTTCCATCTCGTTGACCATCTCTATTAGTGACATAGCTACACATCAGGCTTTATTCTTACAGCATAGATGTTATTTAGTATATATATGAGATTCCTGTGTACACATCATATATACAGTCACAATCAGATATGTATATCTGACCTTAAAAATACAGGGACTGCTTTATTGAAGCAGCACAAGTAACTAATTTTGATTGGTTTATTTCATTTTTGTGGACTAAGCACAGCTATTACTGTATATATACTGTATATATACATTATTTTTAATGACTATTATCTGAGAAATAGAACATTTTATCATATTTTCTATTTTAATTAGTTACAAATTCATTAGGAGTCGGAGTCGGTGCATTTTTTCCCGACTCCGACTCCAGGCACCCAAAATTGCCCGACTCCGCGACTCCGACTCCACGACTCCGACTCCACAGCCCTGGTTTTCAGTAGGTCATCAATGGCAGTCTTAATGTTTCTCTAGACTTGCTGTAATTCATCTGAATTTTCTGGACAGATTTTAATTCTGACTGAAAAATATATATGAATTATTTTTTGTTGTTTTTTTATAAGATCTCTTTATGTGTAATTTTTAAAGCTGAAATTAACTGATCAAGTTTGAATTGTTGCAAATAACCTGAGACAGAGCAGCAGGTCAGTGGGACAAGTAGAATTTCTTAATGTTCTTATTACTATGTGTTTTATTTACAATTTTTTCATTTTTATATTTTTTTTTTACTTTTTATTTCTTTATTTTTCAGATATTGAGCCTGATGACAGTGCATCGTTTTATATCTTTAATGTAGACCATGGATTATCAGCTGTGAACCAGCCTAATTGTCTCCCACGGCCTGACCATGAGCCAAGCCGCTCATCTTGGTCTCCAACATCCTGCTTTCAAGGCTACAAAACTTATGATGGCACGAATGACGTCCAGGAGCCCAATTTCAGTCCCTCTGCCGGACCAAAGACATTTGAATGTCCCAGCATTCAGATTACATCGATTTCTCCCAGCTGCCACCACGATGGTGAAAACACACATGAACTGCATAACAGTTGCCCAGCAAATAATTATGTTGAAAGGCCTTCCCGTGACCACCTCTACCTCCAGCTTGAACCATCTTATAGGGAGCCATGTTTAAGTCCAAGCCCTGGGAGTAGTATTTCGTCTAGAAGCTGGTTCTCAGATGCCTCTTCTTGTGAATCTATTTCCCACATCTATGATGATGTTGAAACAGAACTGAATGAAGCTGCAGCACGTTTTAGTCTGGGCTCACCATTGGCATCTCCTAGCTGTTCTCCAAGAGGTTTTCCTGGTGATGATGCATGGCAACAGTTTAACTATAGTACATCTTTGTCACCGAGACAGTCCCCCTGTCACTCTCCTAGGACTAGCATTACTGATGAGAACTGGCTTAGCCCACGGCCTACTTCAAGGCCTTCATCTAGGCCTACCTCTCCTTATGGGAAGAGAAGACACTCTAGTGCAGATATCTGCTGCCAGGGTTCAGTATCTCCTCATCACTCACCAACACCATCTCCTAGTCATTCGCCTAGGGGAAGTATCACAGAAGATACATGGATTAACTCGTCCCACAGTTCTGTGGCTATTTTATCGCCTTCTCAGTGCTTCCAGGAAACTGATATTCCCCTCAAAACACGAAAGACCTCTGAAGACCAAAGTGCCACATTGCTTGGAAAGATTGATCTTTGTTCTGAGGATCAGGGAGGTTTATCTCCATCTCTTGAAACATCTTCTGAAGACTGTACAAGCTCTGCACTTTCACTCAAAAAAGACACTTCCACCGATCAGTTCTTATCGGTTCCATCGCCTTTTACATGGAGCAAACCAAAATCTGGACACACCCCTATATTTCGGTGAGTATGGCAGCTGTTGTTTTGCACAATGACACACAGATGAGGAAAATTACAGCAAAAGTAATAAATGGGGTTGCACTATAGAGTAAGCTGTCTGCACAAGGGTAGTGGAACCTAGGATCATTTGACGCAGTGCTTGGATAGTGTACTGGTTTAGGCCATGGTTCGACTCCTAGCTGAATCCAGTACCTATTCAGTAAGGAGCCCTTGGAAAAGACTCCTCAGCACTACAGGGTAGTCTATTGGGCACACCCTTAGTGGCTGCAGCTCTCAAGTGCTTAGAGTCCCAACAAGAAAAAAATGCTATACAAAGGTTAGAGATGAGCCCCAAAAAAGGGTGATTCTCTGATCTGTCCCCCATGCGGTATCGAGTGCAGAATCGATCGGGCGGGTGATCGGACATGTTGGAAATTATCAATCGAGCCATCTAAATGGCTCAATCGAGCGGTACAAAAGTACTGTGTATTCCCAGCATAAAGCAAAGTGGAAAATATCTGTACTATATAAATGTCTACTAAGAATCTTCTTTACAGCTTGACTTTTTTTTTTTTACGAATGTAATAATTGGGAGATTCTTTCCCACTTTTCTCAGGTGTTACTAGGGGCAAGAATTCATGGAATATTTACATAGTGGCCATAGATTATGAGAGCATATTTAGTGATGTGACCAGTTCAGTGATAAAGTTCAGTGATAAAGTCTAATCGTTCAGAAAAACAATCTGAATCAGATCAGACCAGATTGTAAATTATCTATCGAGCCATCTACTGTATCTGCCGAAAAAACTCTTGGTGTATTCCCAGTATTATACAGTACATGTGAATAGTAGCTGCACCCAGATCTGATGCTGGATACACACCATGCGTTTCCGCGTTCGATGCGTCCGTCGATACGCATCGATTCGATTATTTCCGACATGTCCGATTAAAGCTTCGATGGATCGTTAGGTCGATTTGCCATACGTTACATGGCAATCGACCTAAAAATCATCGAAATTAGTTCAGAAATGCTCGGAAATAATCGAATCGACGCGTATCGACGGACGCATTCGACGCGGAAACGCATGGTGTGTATCCAGCATGACAAGAGTGTAGATCATTCTGCTGCAAACAGACTGCCCAGCACCAACACTGCAGTCATGTTTTTCATAGTAATAATTGTAAGTTAACAAATGAGACATTCTTTATTGTTTTAATAGCTTATGAGCTTGTGAGGCTAAGCCAGGGTTTCATTGAATTTTAAATCTGGGCTCAAATGCTTCCCTACATTTGAGTAAGCGCCCAGTGGCAGTGCTTCATTTTGTATGTGGAAGCTTCTTAAAGGACTACTATCACAAAAAAAGTATGCAGTTAAAACCTGACAGAACCGACAGGTTTTGGGTCAGTCCATCGCTTCATGGGGCATTCTCAAGGTGGCCACACACCATCCAATTTTTCACCATATAGATAATTTTGATTGGTTGTCCCAAAAAATCGATAGCTTTTCTTTGTTTTGGATCAATCAAACCGATCGAATTTCTTGTTTTTTGGGGTGGGGGGGGGGGGGGGGTTGTTTGGGTTTCTTTTTCTTCCATTTTTGGAGATTGGACATGTTCGAAATTTCAGATCAACTTTATCAAGAACTACATGGTGTGATGGATTGTCAAGGACTTGATGTACAGTTCTAATCAATATTTTTTTTATTTTATTTTTTTTAGCTTTCAATTTATTTTATTCATGGTTGGGTAAAAATTAAAGATACTTATCCGTTAGCCGGGCGCATCCTCTAGGTGGCGGCAAAACTCCACCAGAGTTACATCTTTCCCTACTATCCATGTCGGCCTGGAGGGGGAATAGTAATTAGCGCCACCTGCCGGATGCGCCCGGCTAACGGATAAGTACCAAATTAAACATAGGTGTGTGGTAGATTGGTCATGCTTTTGAATTGTTACAATTAGTCAGAAAAAAATGATTGCTATTCTTGAATTGAACAGATATTTATAAAATGGTATGGTGAGTGGCCACCTTCAAGGTTTTCTTTGTTTTAAACAGCATTTCCTGTACAGCAGTTGCAAAGTCTGACAAAATAGTGTGCAAGTGAGTATGGAGGCCGGCTGGTATCTTAATATTTTGGCAGTTAAACTGTTGTTCAGGAAATGCTGTTGAAAACAAACAAAACCTTGAGAATCCCCCATGAGGTGGACTGGCCCAAAACCTGTCTGTTCTGTCAGATTTTAACTGCTTACTTTTTTCACGATAGTGGTCCTTTAACCACTTTACCCCCATGCGTACGAATTTCTCCGTCCCTTTTTCAATCCTTTCACCCCCAGGGACGGAGAAATCCGTACTTTCAGCGCTCCTGCCGCTGTCCGTGCTCCCGCTCGCTGTAGCGCGCACTCCCGCTCGTGAACACGCCGCTTGCCCGGAGATCAATGAACGGGAAAATCCATTCCCGTTCATTGATCTAAACCCCGCAATGATCCACTGCTTCTCCGCTAAGCAGCGCGATCGTTGTGAGGGAAAAAAAAACTTTCTCAGCCTCCTAGTACTTCCTCCAAGCGTCCGGAAGGACGCTTGGCGGTCGCATTAAACAAAAAGTTAATGTTGCCATCTTGTGGCCAAATAGTAAAACTACACCCTAAAGCAGAGTTCCCCAACCCTGTCCTCAAGGCCCACCAACAGTACATGTTTTGCAGAAAACCACAATCATGCACAGGTGAGGTCATTAGTGTCTCAGCAGAGCTGATTAACTACCTCTCTGGATTGCCACAAAACATGCACTGTTGGTGGGCCTTGAGGACAGGGTTGGGGAACACTGCCCTAAAGCATTTTTTACATACAAATAAATTAGTTTTACACTAAAAATTAACTCCTTACCTCTCACACTCCCCAATTTTTTTATTTTTTTTTTGTAATTAAAAAAAAAAAAAAAAAAAAATACTATTAAAAAAAATACAGTGTTACCTTAGGGACTGAACTTTTTAAATATTTATGTCAAGAGGGTATAACTCTGTTACATTATAAACTATGGGCTTGTAATTAGGGATGGACGCAAAACTGAAAAAAATGCACCTTTATTTCCAATTAAAATATTGACGCCAAACATTGTGATAGGGACATAATTTAAACGGTTTTATAACCGGGAGAAATGGGCAAATACATTTCATGGGTTTTAATTACAGTAGCATGCATTATTTGAAAACTATAAAGGCCGAAAACTGAAAAAAAAATTTCCCCACATTTTTCCTATTTTCCCATTAAAACACATTTAGAATAAAATAATTCTTGGCATAATGTCCCTCCTAAAGAAATCCTAATTGGTGGCGAAAAAAACAAGATATAGTTCATTTCATTGTGATAAGTAATGATAAAGTTATAGACGAATGAATGGAAGGAGCGCTGAAAGGTGAAAATTGCTCTGGTGGTCAAGGGGTAAAACCCCTCAGTTGGGAAGTGGTTAATGGATGTAAAATAGATCACTACAGTACCCTTTTCATGAGCACTTTCTCCGGCCATGTTCTATACTTCACTCTCACAGCTGCTGACTACAATTTTCTTAGAGCATTCTATTGATACCCTGCCCTTTTGCAGCCTGACCTCGAATAATGCAAGCTATGTAGCAGCACTGCCTGTAAAGCCTATCAACTTATCTGTTGGCCCACTAGAGATTAGCTGACCAAATTCAGAGTTTTTTCTTGTTTTAGCTGCAGGAGCCCTATTAGACGTAGAGATCACACTTGCTTACTAAGCCGCTGAAAGGCAAATTTAAACCTTTACCTTGGGTTGAGGTGTAATTTGCTCGATAGGCACGGGAAAAGTTGAAGGACAATGGCATGTAGTAAAATCTGCTAGCAGATTGCTGTCCATTGTGCACAATGTTGGAGGATAGTATGGGGTGTAGGAAAGTGTACAATGCATGGATGTGCATTGTGTGTTTAAGTATATAGCACAGGGGTGAAGGCAGAGGAATCTGAAAAATCGTGTGTGCGTGCGTTATATATGTGTATCATGGGTAAGAGTGGATTGTATGTGTTTACACACATGCCCTACACTTATGCACATGCTAAAAAGTAGTGATGGTCAAGTTGATGCACAATTATGCAAATTTATGCAGCTTGAAAATGAACCAATCAAATCCTACTGAGGTAAAATTCGATTGGTTCATTTTCAAGCTGCATAAATTTGCATAAGGATTTGCGTCCACTCAGTTATTTGCATCTACTTGACCATCACTACTATAAAGTATGTTAGATATGTGCGCTAGTAAGTGTATATTCTATGTGTTCAGAGTGTGTAAGGTGTATAGCATGGTAATAAATGTTGGGTATATGTGTGTAGCGTGTGGGTAAATGTAGGTTATATATTTTGGTAAGGGCTCTTTCACACCAAAAATCTTCCCAATCATCGCAAAAGTCTGTGCAATAGCGTGTTGCGATTTTTCACTTTGGCTCAATCAAAATGCTGGATAAATGCAGCAGAACCAAGATTGCCTTTTTATAAAATCGTAAATGCAAATCGTATGAATGCATTCCCATGATTTCAATTGTAACGTCATTGTACTTGCGTTTGGAAAATCGCAAGCCTTTTACAAAGCTGAACTCAGCTGGTGTGAAAGGGCCTTGAGTGTAGGGTATATGTATGTGTATTGCATTGTACCCCACTGCACAGTGTTTCTGGTGCTATGTGGCTACAGTTCATAGTCATGAATAATAGATGTGTGTAGTAAACAGATACATGCAGCTATGCATTGTGTGTTGCTCATTTAAAGAGAATCTGTAATGAAAACAAACAAACCCTAGAAGACACTTACGGAGTTGGAAGACTCTGGATCCTAATCCCTGCTGGATCCAGCGATGGCAGGCCCTGAACAGCGGCGATCTAAATATTTACTGTATCTTCCCAGCTTTAGCGCAGGTGCAGTAGCAGCTTTCTGACAGGCTCTGTCGGGAAAAAGCAGAGCCAAATTAAGTCCGCTCTACTGTGCAGGTGTTGCACGTCTGTGCAATAGAGCGGACCTGATCAGGCTTGACTATTTCTGACAGAGCCCGTATAGTCTATTGCAGGTTGATGGCAGGGCAGAGGGAGCAGCATTCATGTTTGAGTATAGGGATTTCTGTCTTTCTACATGTGACTTGATCCTATATGGTAGGCAACGCTTCTCATAGGATGGGGATAGGTGGAGTGTGAGGGTCTCGGGACCTATTTGTGAGAGGATGTAAAGGCCAAATATGGGCACTCTTGTAGGAGTGAGTGTAGGAGGAATGTGTCTCTGTGCCTATGAGTGTGTGTGTGTGTCTGCAGACACTGGGACCACTGTATTCTTCCTCTTCCTGTTCTTTCCTGCTTGGAACTACAAGCTAATCAGTAGATTTCTTTCACACAAAGGCCTCAATTCACTAAGCTTTATCAAACAATTTATCAAACGTTTGATAATTTACATCATGGGTAAAACCTAATTTTGAATTCACTAAGGTGTTATAGATTTATTGAATGTTTTATCGATAAAACATTCGATAAATATATAATACCTTAGTGAATTCAAAATTAGATTTTACCCATGAGGTAAATTATGAAACTTTGATAAAGTGATTGATAAAGCTTAGTGAATTGAGGCCCAAGTATCCACTACTAAAGAAATGTTTCATTAGTTATAGCCCAACTAAACCCAAAACTGAACAAGACACATTTTTACAGCAATTATGTTGCTCAGTATACATTATCAAAATGATAAGCTAGAGAATAAACCAAAATGCAGGGGCCATTACTCCTAGAAGATGATTTGCACCCTATGTGCAGTATCACTTAGCAGCTTCTTATATTAAACACGTCCTACATTAACATTTGCAAGCTGCTCGATCTTTCTCCGGTGTACACAGGGCTGGTTCTAGACTTTTTCCTTGTGAGGCTGCTGCTACCTGCAACCCCCCCCCCCCCCCCCCCTCAGTAGTAACATTTCCCCCAGGGTTGGTAGCCTGGTCAGTAGGTGGTATTGCACGAAGTGACCCGAGCAGTGGAATGCAACGCTGCAACAGAAGGAAAGGAAGTTGAGTCATTGCTGCCTGGCTGCAGACATTTAATGCTGGTAAAATAGCTGGAGGGGGAGCGCAGTCAGAGGGCTCGAACACGCTTGACTAAAGTCGGCTGAGGCAGCTGATAACGACCGCCTTAGCTGATAATCAAGCGTGTGTACAGCAACCCCAAAACTCATTACTGCCAGCCAAATTCTTTGAAGATGTCGCTCCCCATCCCTCCATGTGACATCGCGCACATGCCTCTGTCGTACCTCCGCATAGCAACAGTATGCATCTCAGCTGACTTGTCTGTATGGGATGGCCCAGCAGTGTCACCCAGGGGGATCGGGCCCTGATACCATACGGGCGACACAAGTCAAAGGTGTGTACGCACCTTTAGAATATTTGAAGGTACAGTAGATTCTCATTATAGTAAATGCTGATCTAGTAAACTCAGTCCCCAGGTCCTGACCATATGCCTGAATGAATTTACAAAGTATGACCAATTAGTCGATAATGTCTGATATGGTTACCTACTCGTCCAGGTCCCTTTTTAAAGTTTACTATAAAGAGATTACCGTACTTGTCATGAACATAGATGAGGTATAATTAAGAATGGAAATTGACAACTGTCATTTTAGCTTCCAAAAATAAAAAGGAAGCCTATTTATTCTGAGTCTCAGTAATTCTATTATTCCATGAAACAGTGAGAGCTCATTCCAGGAGTACCGTTTATTCTGCTGCTCAGAAGGTTAAATACTGTGGTTTTGTTGTGCTCTCTGCACCAATTTAAAATTGTTGGGGTTTCGAAACCTGGTCAAAAAAGTGGCTATTTCTAAGTGCTAGAGAAAAATGTAGTAATTGTCAATTTGTTGAATATTTAATAGAATCTCAAGCTTACAAATAACGCAAAAGGAACAGACTTAGGCCCGCTTCACACTGGCATTAAAAACTCTATCCGAACTAAACGGACTGAATGCTAACATAGGAGAACAGATTGTATCTTAACCAATAGGATCCATTCACATTGCTCTGTGTGAACAGATCCTTTTGCCCGCTCTGCCGAACAAACAGCGAGTTTGGGGTGGGAGCGATGGATGCGTTGCATTGACCATGCGCTAGTGGATTGGAGGTTCACTGATGAAAATCTGATGCCTTTTACAAACTGATCCGTTTGTACGGATCATGTTTTGCCCATATCGTTTTTTTATCTTGCAGTGTGAACTTGCGTAAAGGTGCATACACCCACAGAATGATTGTCTTGGCCAAGAACAGCCTAGCATGACTGTGTACCGGCCTTTATGCTGAATGGTACTAAACTCTGGAGCCTTGTACGAGGCATGTTGCAAGGTGGGAATCGGCATCCAATCCCTCAGGTGACATGCCAAGGCTGTGCAGCCACATCGCTAGTCTGTAGGCTAACGACGAGTTATGTTCCTATGCGAGGGGCATAGGGCTGACGAAGAGTGGGAATGACTTCATGCAGGGTGAGTGGAGAGGGCAATGCTCTCGACCGCATCAATCCATCAGGCTGATCACTGGTCAAAGTGTCATGGAGCATTTGGGGCCGCTGTAGACCCGCTGGATCCTCGGTAGAGACGGTCATTATCGGCCACCTTGCTGAATTTCATCTAGCATGTGTATGAATTCTGAGGAAGCAATATCAGAGACCCCAGTGTAATTGGGAAGCTTTTGAATAATTCTAGGACTGTCCACAATGAGGCATCTCTGTATAGTGCACTAGTAGCTACCTAAGGTGTGTTTTTGTTTTTAAGAATCCCAAGCCACCATCCTATCTGTGGGCATATGGATGTTGGTGGACCTTAGGATGTTTCTGCCCCAAATAAATGCCAAAAGTTTATTTTTGAAGTAGTGGCCTGCAACCTTTATTGAAAGTGATTCTGAAAATATTTTAGGAGTAAGATCATTTTGATAAAAAAAAAGTGATCGGATCTGGATCAACATAGTTATTTTTTTTTTTTTTTTTTTGTTAGTAGTGGAAGGTAATTTCTGTGATTAGTTGGGTAGTATTTGGAGCTAAGATCACTCTCAATTATTGCACAGAGCAAGCCAATTGGAAGGTTTTTTTTTTTCCTTGTTTGTTGCCTCTTTTTAATATGGCCTACAAGTAGTGTTTTTTTTTTTTTTTTACTCTATGCTATCACAGGGCAATCTTACAAACTGTGGATGGGACCCTCGCCCTCCTGACTCAGCCCAAGTCACCAGTATTCATCAGTGTTTGGATCCCAGATATGGATGTTGGCTAGCTTTTGTTCCACTCCCCCTGATATTTGTTAGGTAGTCTTTGTGTCCCCTAGGTCATAGTGTTAAGTAGCCTTTTTCCCCACTCACCCCCCACCAGATATGTCATGAGATAAACATGGGTAGATATTATATTGATCCCATTAATATATTGCACCATAGAATAAAAAAACAGTTCAGGAGTCAAAACGTAAAATGTTTATGCATATCATGATTTGTTAAATAATGGGTTATTGTAATCGATAAATTTGGTATGGAAATGAATGTTCGAGAACAAAGGAAATGGTTGCTTTATATTTACGCAGCGCCCTTTTTATACATGTCCTGTTTAATAGACACCATTATTACGTTCTACCATTCAGCCAGGCTCTTGAAAAGCAAATGGCAACAAAACACTTTTGACTGTGCACTATTTTCTTTCCCAACCTATCGGGAAGCTGCTCTGTTGGTGCCATAATTGGCAGCCATGTCTACAGGATTCTGTCCTTTTGTCTTGTTTTTCGTCTCTTTTCCCTACCAATTCACTTTGTTCTCCCCCATGAAGGTGTGCAGTGTTGTCCAGTGTAGCCTGGGATGCTGGTGTGGGTTGTAGGGAGTTCAGTACCTGGAGTTTTTTTCTGCTGCCTGGCTTCGTTGTCTGTGCAGGTACAGGCCTGACCTCCTGGGTAGCAGCCGTGGACACCACTGTCCACGGCTGCTACCCAGGAGGTCAGGGCTCCACTGTGGTCGGAAGACACCGCGCCAATCGGGACACCTTTTGGCCTTGCTGGATGCCGGCTCCATCCATTACTGCTGCTCCACTGCAGCAGGGACACCTTTGGTTCAGCCCCTCTGTGATGCCAGCCGCTACTCCGGAAGTAAGGCCTGCCACAGCCGGATGCTTCTGTAACAGCCGGATTCTCAACAAGACCTGCCGAATGCTGCCCAGGAGTCGGGACCCACCACAGAAATGAACACTACTGCACCATTTGATCTGGAACACCTTGGCCAGCGCTGCAAGGTGTCAGCAATCGGCCACCTCAGCAGCATCAGCCATCACCGCAGGTTTCTTTCATGAAGAACTGGGTCATCACTGCTTAAATTTTGCCTCTCTATTGCCCCCCAGCAATGTCTCCTTAGGGGATAATGGATGTTGCAAAGTGCAACTGGTGGCACTGTAGTATGACAGCCTCGGCTCTTGGCTTTCAGATATTAAACACCCTACCCCCCCCCATCCTTCCAGAACCTGTATGAGCCAAAACCAATTCCGGGTACAATCCCCCTTTGTACTTGGCGAAATAAATGATTCTGATTCTCTTGTATGTTGTACCATCATCCCTCCTCCCTACATAACTAGCCTGCAAGCTAGGGATGTCTGTACAGCATTTGGGCCCATATGCAATTCCCCTTTTCTCCTTAGTTTTCTTCAAGTTGATATTTTCACTCCTTGTAAATAAAATGCCCTTTAAACCCCAAGCAAGCAAGAAAATACTTAAAATATTTTTGATAGTAGTTTTTCTACTGCTTTTGGTACTTTTTCAGTTGCAAAATGCTGAAACTTTATTTTAAAGAGAAGATGAAAAATTATCACCTAGGAGAAAAAGTGAATTGCATATGGGCCCTAGCTTCATACTTATAGAGAACCCAAGGTGAGAGTTGACATAGTTACAGCAAAGTCCCTGTTCCCCGGCATCAAAAGGGATTGGCTGATGCTGGATGAGGCCTCCTTTTTTCCACTGACTGTTGAACAGTGTGCTCAGCAAGCAGTTGCCAGGCAGCAGTGAGCAGTTGTGAGAGTTTGAGAGGCATTTCACTTCCTATCAACAGTCCGTGGAAAAAAGCCCTAAGTGTGCTTTCTGGCTGTTTGAGACTCCACGTTAAAAAAAAAGTCTAGCTGATGCTGTACAGCTGAACTCTGGTCCCCTACCATTCGTGTCCTTACCTCTCCCTCTAGATTGTAAGACTTTGGGCAGGGTCCTCCTCCTTTTGTGTCCTACCTGATCTTGCACCTCTGTGAACCCATGCTATGCATCTGAGTGAACCTAACTTGCCTAATCTCCATGCTCCATCCAGTGGCTGACTAAGCATTACCTGGTACTCATACTATGGTGTGTGATCTGGTTTTCTTGTATTCCTGTATTGTCATATTGCTGTATGTCACCCCTAAATATTGTCTGTAACCTAAATTAATGTTCAGCGCTGTGTAATATGTTGGCGCTTTATAAATACAATAAATAAATCATAAATACCCCACTCTACCCCACTCATACATAACATGAACTCTATTAATGTTTACCTCACCTGTCTGTCCTGCTGGTGCCTGTATCCTTTTGTGGGCTTTGTCCTTCCTGGTGGCCACTGCAAGGGGGGTGCCTGGGAGCAGTCTGAAGGGCATAGTCATGATGCCTACGGCAATTTTCCGAAATGTGGCCTAGCTGCCAGTCTGAAGCCAGGCCCTCAATGTTGTGCAGTAGCCGCAAATGGTGGCGGCCTTGCACAGTAGTCAAGCCCACCAGAGGAATTTTAGAAGAAAGTTTCTCTGAGGCTTCAGAGAGGAGAGCTAGCGGAGCCCTGGAATCCTGCTTTTTTAGCCAGCAGAAAACACTGGATCCGCTCGAAATTGCAGCAACTGTGATAATGTCTCAAGGATCCAAAGGAGCCAGTCGCTTGAGATTTACGGTTAAGTTGAAATTTCTTTTAAACAATGACTATCCTGCTGATCCTCTGCCTCTAATACATTTAAGGTGCGTACACAAGCACTACCAGCGGCAACGACGGGTCCGCCGGACCCGTCGTTGCTGCTGGAAGTGCATGTGTATGCACCTTTAGCCACAGACCCTGAACAAGCAATGCAGATCAGATGTATCTGACTGAAGTCTAAATGGATTAGCCACATGCTTGATTCAGACACTACTGCAGAAAGGGATCAGCACTCCTGCCGGGCAACTGGTATTGTTTAAAAGGAAGTAAATATGGCAGCCTCCATATGTCTCACCTCGGGTTCCGTGGAAGCCTGAAGGATCATGCCCCAAGCCATGCGAGCAACAGTAATTATTGCATGCGAACGCACCTGACCTGCTCCATTTTTCCAGATGAACGGATGCATTGCCCATAGCTACCTATTGTACAAGGTGAATGCGATAGTGGAGTGGATACTGAACTGGTTCTCTCCACTCTGTGCTGAATGGACTCTTAGCCATGGGAACCAAGCCCTAGAAAGTGCTCTGACTGCAAAGCTAATTTTAGTTAGGCGCTAAATGAACCAGGTTTTACATCACATTGATATGGATGCTTTGCACATTACAAAGTCAAAATGTAATGATTTACACAAGGACACTTCTTTGTACTATAGCTAGTACATAAATAATTAATGATCTTCAGTTGAGATTTGCTTTAAGAATAGGTCACATTAGCAAAGTGCTTTTCAAAATGCTAGCGACTGGAAAATCACTAAAAAGTGCTTTTGGTGTGAAACAGCCCATAGGTTTCTTTATGGCTTGTGAATAGCAAAGAAACCTCTGCCACAGCTCCGTTTCGATTTGCCGACTTAGCCGGTCGATGGCGGCTGTGCGCCCCTGGGTGCGTGCATCCTCGTTCGCGTCCTGCGCAGGCACAATACTAGAAAATCTCTACTTCGCCTGCGCAGGACGCTCCTGGTGACAGAAGCAGGAACGAGGACGCATGCGGCCAGGGCTACTGCAGGGGCCGGTAGAAGCCCCAGGCATTAGTTTAGGTCCGAACATAGGCAGTTTGATGAAGCACTTTTTTGTTCACTAGTGTTCTTTTTTTTATATTTTTTTGTATGTACATACTTATGCAATTTCAAACATATTTTCCATTTCCTCTGCACCAGGACATCATCTTTGCCTCCATTAGACTGGCCTTTACCCAGCCATTATGGGCAGTGTGAACTGAAAGTAGAGGTCCAGCCGAAGACACACCATCGAGCACATTATGAGACAGAAGGTAGTCGAGGAGCTGTGAAAGCTGTGACTGGTGGTCATCCAGTTGTGAAGGTACAAAGTTTAAAATGGTTCTCCCTTCTTATGTTTATTAAAGTGGAAATAATTCCTTGTTAAAGTTGAACTAGTGAGACAGTTGTGTGATGTAAAAGAAATCTAAGGCCTCGTTCACATCAGGGCCGTTTCTGTGCGCTTTTCACAGCGCACTGCCCTGTGCGATCAGCAAGGTATTCATTTTTCCATGTAACTAAATGTAGCTGGTTCACATCTATGCGCTGCACTGAGCAGCGTTACAGAAACGTAGGGTTGCATGCATTTCTGTGCGCTGAGCTGTAAAGCGCACAGCAATGCAAGTGAATGGGTCCGCTTTTTTAGCGCATAAAAGCGCATGCGTTTTTTACCCTTAATTGGAGAAAAAAATACATTTACGTACAAAAACAAAGTTTTATTGACGACTGCTGCTGCTACAGTAAGCAAAACGTGCCTTAAAGAAGCGCAACGCATAGAAACGCGGACTAAAGCGCGCACAAGCGCATGCGTTTTTTACCATGCGCTTTAACACGTTTTTCAGCGCAGCAGATGTGAACGAGGCCTTAGTCTTATCCATAGCCTGATTTAGATATTTCAGGATGACTTGAAGGCAGCCAGAGACCATGACACTATGCTGACTTAGTGTTACCACCATTCTATTGTAGGGGTTATACTTGGCACACAGTCACTGCCAGGATGTCCGTTTCAGCCATAGATAAATATAAAAGAGCTTATCAAGGTCTCTTGTTTTTACAACTCTGTTTCCCAAAGAGTTGGGAGTGGACGCTGTGTAAAATGGGAATGAAAACAGAATTTGACAATCATTTAAATGCTATTTTTGACTGAAAATAGTACAAAGGCAACTTATCAAAGGTTGGAACTGTGAAATGTTATTTTATTAATAAAAATAAATGTTCATCTTTAATTTGATGCCTACGCGTTTCAAAAATTAGGACAAGGCAACATAGGACTGGAAAAAGTTCTGTAATGCTTACAAAAATGCACCTTTTCACAACAAATTAGGTTAATTGACATGTCATTAACATACACTCTTAAAGTTCAAAAATTGGGATTTAATTGAAGCAGACATAATATCACATTAGTATTCAAAATACATCACATTTATTGTAACAAAGTGTTTCACAAATTTCTTCTGGTTTCATACAACATGAAAAAGTAACATGTAGCTCCATATGCAGAATTCAAAGATTGCCTGACTAGAGGCCGCTTCCTCAGCGGGATGTAAATACATGCACTTGCTTCCTGAAGAAAAGTCTCATATATCTGATACTGTCACAGGAACCCACATATAATGTGCCTTGATCCCGAGGATGACCACACTTTGGGAGCAAGAAGGAAGGCATGAAAATATGACAGTGGAGTCTTTGAATGGTTGAGCAAGCTGAAATCCTATATCAAGCAATAACGGGGAAATTCACTTTTAAAATCGCAACACATTTTTTTAACCACTTCATGACCATAGGCTTACACCCCCCTAGTGACTAGGCTACTTTGTACAATTCAGGCCATTGCAGCTTCAAGGCCTCACTTTTTCTTCCCCCTCCATCCCTCTCCCCGCCAGCCACTGACAGTGATAGACTGTCATAGGCATCAGCCTATGAGAACCAATCGCTCTTGTGCCTCCCCAGGGGACAGCCGATTGACACGGCTGTCCCCAGTACATCGCTGCCGTAGATCGCAGCGCTATACAATGTAAATGGTGCCATCTAACAGTCTCCTAGCGGCGATTGCCGCTGGTAGACTGATGACAGCAATCGCATCGGTGCACGCGATCCCCTGCAATCTTTGCCCCAAGGACTTAACGCCAATTGGCAATACACGGTCCTGGGGGAGCTGGCGCGTTCACGCCTGTCGGTGTGACGCGGTCATTAAGAAGTTAAAGGGAACCTAAAGCAAGTGTTGTATTGAGGCTGCCATATTTTTGCCTGGCAGTTGCCCGGCAGTCCTGCTCATCACTCAGGCATCTGTAGTGTTGGAATCTTGTCAGAAACCTTAATTCTGCATGCTTGTTCAGTGTCTATGGCCAAAGCTCAGTTTCCACTGTGACAGTATGCATCTGCGAGACATGATGCAAGCACATTTTGTAATTTGTGACTGCATGCAAATCCCTTGCAACTTGTGGGATGCGACTTTATGCTGCCAAACATTCTTTTTTTTTTTTTTTTTTTTTTTTTGCTCACACATGAGTTAGAAGGCAAGCTATTGATTTCAATAGACTAAAATTCTCTGTCCAAATTTGCATGCGGATAAATTGAAGGGAATCTTAGCAGTGGAAACTCTGCCTAAAAGTGGCCACACACCATACAATAAAATTATCCAATTTCACGACAATTCAGTAAAAACTGTTGTCCCGAAAAATCAAAAGCTGTTTGGTTTTTTTCGTTCGTTCAAGAAATCTGATTGAATGTTTCCATTTTTATCCAATAAAAGATGATCAAGGGTGTTCGATTTTTCTGATCAATTTATGTGAAAGTTGAATGGTGTAGAGTAGATTGCCAATTACTTGATGTACAGACGCAAGCATTTTTTTTTCTGAGTTTTCAATCCTTATTTTCATAATCAAGGGAAAATTGAACACGTGTGGTACATTGGTCAGATTTTTGAAATGTTACAATCAGTCATCAAAATTGATTGCAATTTTTGAATTGAAAAGCTTTTTAAAAAAATGTATGGTGTGTGTGGCCACCTTTAAAAGTAGAAGAGGCTGAGGATCAGTAGGAGAGAATCTTTTGAAAACACCAAGTTTAAAAGCACGTGACTACCTCCCCTATTGATTTTAGCGACTGTACATAAATCTTGGCGCACACAGTATTAGCCACTTTATCCACCACTACAGTATATCTACGTCCTCTGTGACTTCATCTAAGCCACAAGTCAGTAGATATACGTCTTGTAGCAGAAGCAGTGCTGTGCAGGCTTGCCCCTGTGCACATTTCTGGCACTATCTGATGCAGCACTAATTGGTGAACGGGAATATGTTTCCTGAGCTAATGAGATTGATTTTTACCATTACAAATACTTTTATTTTCTAAGTTCATAGTCAAAAATACACTCTGTAGCATTATTTCAGTATCAAATATCTTCACCATAAATTGTGACCGGAACCTAAGTTTTTTGTGATAAGCGGTAAGAATACCCAAACAAAATGTGTTTTTAATCTACAGTAGCACTTTTTATTTTTAAACTGGAATTGGTAAAACTGAGAAATGTTTTTTTTATTTTTTTCCCTTGTTTTTCCATTAAAATTCACGGAAAACAAAATAGTGCGAGGGGAAAAAATAGCATACAATGAAAGCCTAGTTTGTCTTGAAAAAAAAATACAGTGGGTTGCAAAACTATTCGGCCCCCTTGAAGTTTTCCAGATTTTGTCCTTACTGCCACAAACATGCATCATTTTTATTGGAATTCCACGTGAAAGACCAATACAAAGTGGTGTACATGTGAGAAGTGGATCGAAAGTCCTATATCATTCCAAACATTTTTTTTACAAATAAATAACTGCAAAGTGGGGTGTGCGTAATTATTCGGCCCCCTAAGTCAATACTTTGCAGAACCACCTTTTGCTGCAATTACAGCTGCCAGTCTTTAAGGGTATGTCTCTACCAGCTTTGCACATCTACTGTAGAGACTGAAATCCTTGCCCATTCTTCTTTGCAAAACAGCTCCAGCTCAGTCAGATTAGATGGACAGCGTTTGTGAACAGCAGTTTTCAGATCTTGCTACAGATTCTCGATTGGATTTAGATCTGGACTTTGGGCCATTCTAACACATGGATATGTCTTGTTTTAAACCATTCCATTGTTGCCCTGTCTTTGTTTAGGGTCATTGTCCTGCTGGAAGGTGAACCTCCGCCCCAGTCGCAAGTCTTTTGCAGTCTCCAAAAGGTTTTCTTCCAAGTTTGCCCTGTATTTGGCTCCATCCATCTTCCCATCAACTCTGACCAGCTTCCCTGTCCCTGCTGAAGAGATGCACCCCCGAGCATGATGCTGCCACCACCATATTTGACAGTGGGGATGGTGTGTTCAGAGTGATGTGCAGTGTTAGTTTTCTGCCACACATAGCGTCTTGCATTTTGGCCAAAAAGTTCCATTTTGGTCTCATCTGACCAGAGCACCTCCTTCCACATGGTTGCTGTGTCCCCCACATGGCTTGTGGCAAACTGCAAACGGGACTTCTTATGCTTTTCTGTTAACAATGGCTTTCTTCTTGCCACTCTTCCTTAAAGTGACACTGTAACAAAAATGACAATGTTTTTTCTATCATCCTACAAGTTCCTAAACCTATTCTAATCTGTTCTGGCTCACTGCAGCACTTTGTACTATCACGGTGTCTGTAATAAATCAATGTATCTTTCCCCTGTCAGACTTGTCGGCCTGTGTCTGGAAGGCTGCCAACTCTTCCTGCTGGTCTGTTCCTCTATGCACACTCCAGTGTGTGTTTTATTTACATAAGCCAGCAGCTTCTCTGCTATCTTATCAGTGATAGAAGAGAGCTGGATAAAAATCCTCCTCTGTTAGGCTGTGAAAGTATCTGGCTGACACATACTGAGGAATTACAAACACAGGCACAGGCAGAGCTGTCTGCAGGAAGCCTGTAATGTTCAGTGCATGAGAGAAGCAGGGGACAGAAGGTAAACACATAAATGATCTTTTGAGATTCAAAAGGAAAGCTGTATACAGCCTGCTTGTGTATGGATGTATTTTCTCTGTGTGGACATATTGTACATCAATCTACTTCCTGTTTTGGTGGCCATTTTGTTTGTTTATAAACAAACTTTTTAAAACTGTTTTTGACTACTTTTAATGCGGCGAGGAGCGGCGAAATTGTGACAGAGGGTAATAGGAGATGTCCCCTAACACACTGGAATGTTTACTTTTGTGCTATTTTAGCAATACAGATTCTCTTTAAAGGCCAAATTTGTACAGTGCATGACTAATAGTTGTCCTATGGACAGAGTCTCCCACCTTAACTGTAGATCTCTGCAGCTCGTCCAGAGTCACCATGGGCCTCTTGACTGCATTTCTGATCAGTGCTCTCCTTGTTTGGCCTGTGAGTTTAGGTGGATGGCCTTGTCTTGGTAGGTGTACAGTTGTGCCATACTCCTTCCATTTCTGAATGATCGCTTGAACAGTGCTCCATGGGATGTTCAAGGCTTTGGAAATCTTTTTGTACCCTAAGCCTGCTTTAAATTTCTCAATAATTTGATCCCTGACCTGTCTTGTGTGTTCTTTGGACTTCACGGTGTTGTTGCTCCCAATATTCTCTTAGACAACCTCTGAGGCCCTGACAGAGCAGCTGTATTTGTACTGACATTAGATTACACACAGGTGCACTCTATTTAGTAATTAGCACTCATCAGGCAATGTCTATAGGCAACTGACTGCACTCAGATCAAAGGGGGCAGAATAATTATGCACACACCACTTTGCAGTTATTTATTTGTAAAAAAAAAATTTGGAATCGTGTATGATTTTCGTTCCACTTCTCATGTGTACACCACTTTGTGTTGGTCTTTCATGTGGAATTCCAATAAAATTGATTCAGGTTTGTGGCAGTAATATGACAAAATGTGGAAAACTTCAAGGGGGCCGAATACTTTTGCAACCCACCGTATATACATTTCATTTCTGTGTAGAGATAAAGTTATTTCTGATTAAAAAAGGACATAGCTGAACTGTCAAAACTGCTCTGGTACATAAGTGGGAAACAAGGTCTGGATGCGAAGTGGTTAAATCTAGTGCCCCACTATATTAACGGCTACAATTTGTAGCCACTATTTGTAGCTGTTATTTTCTATGTGTAGCTGCTATTCGTTGCTGTAATTTGTACCCACTATTTGTAGCTGCAATTCCGGCACCCTTTAAAACGAGATGTTGGGGTTAAGGTCAGTTGCACGCGGGGGGGGGGGGTAGGATAGTTAAGGGCTGGTCACCACCGGGGGGTTAAGCACCGTCCTGGATCTGTGTGAGAGTAGGGAGAGCAAAACATTCAAGACTAATCTAAGAGAATGGTTATAGAATAGCAAACACTGCATTGTAATGTGATAAAAGGTATAGCCCAAGTCAGCCCTTTTGTCACAGTACAATGCACTTTTATAGCACAGCACCTTTTTATTTCATCTTCCTGATGAAGCTTAATTTTATTAATACGCGAAACATGTTAATTTGTGGGGGATAAACTCCTTTCTTCCACGGCACAGATATTGTAGCGCTCAACTCTTTTGCATGTGCTTAGAGTTTTGATCTGACCTGTGACAGATTTTAACCTTATAGCATTAACCTACCTCTCTGCTATATGATCATCTAGTTTCTAGATACTTTGATGTGATTTTGGCCCTGGATGACTCACTTTATATCCTACAGAACGTGATGGCCGTGATTTTTCTGTGAATGCATTCTAATGGTGTTGTTACTCCTCCCCCCCCCCCCCCATTAATGTTTATGGTGATTGTATATTAACCCTCTTACCTTTTTATGATGTATATTAAAAGTTACGTTTTAGATATTGCAATACCATACATAATTAATGGTCAATTAGAGGTTGTTGAGAGTAGGGAGAGGTTGGGTCATAGTAAAATATTGGCAATATTACAGATATTTTACTATATGAATGTATCAGACTATTGGTAAAACTACCTATATTCTAGTACAGGGAGTGCAGAATTATTAGGCAAGTTGTATTTTTGAGGAATAATTTTATTATTGAACAACCATGTTCTCAATGAACCCAAAAACTAATATCAAAGCTGAATATTTTTGAAAGTAGTTTTTTTAGTTTTTTAGTTTTAGCTATTTTATTGGGATATATGTGTGTGCAGGTGACTATTACTGTGCATAATTATTGGGCAGCTTAACAAAAAACAAATATATACCCATTTCAATTATTTATTTTTACCAGTGAAACCAATATAACATCTCAACATTCACAAATCTACATTTCTGACATTCAAAAACAAAACAAAAACAAATCAGTGACCAATATAGCCACCTTTCTTTGCAAGGACACTCAAAAGCCTGCCATCCATGGATTCTGTCAGTGTTTTGATCTGTTCACCATCAACATTGCGTGCAGCAGCAACCACAGCCTCCCAGACACTGTTCAAAGAGGTGTACTGTTTTTCCTCCTTGTAAATCTCACATTTTAGGATGGACCACAGGTTCTCAATGGGGTTCAGATCTGGTGAACAAGGAGGCCATGGGCCATGTCATTAGTTTTTCTGCTTCTATACCCTTTCTTGCCAGCCACGCTGTGGAGTACTTAGATGCGTGTGATGGAGCATTGTCCTACATGAAAATCATGTTTTTCTTGAAGGATGCAGACTTCTTCCTGTACCCCTGCTTGAAGAAGGGGTCTTCCAGAAACTGGCAGTAGGACTGGGAGTTGAGCTTGACTCCACCCTCCACCCGAAAAGGCCCCACAAGCTCATCTTTGATGATACCAGCCCAAACCAGTACTCCACCTCCACCTTGCTGGCGTCTGAGTCGGACTGGAGCTCTCTGCCCTTTACCAATCCAGCCACGGGCCCATCCATCTGGCCCATCAAGACTCGCTCTCATTTCATCAGTCCATAAAACCTTAGAAAAATCTGAGTCTTGAGCTATTTCTTGGCCCAGTCTTGACGTTCTAAATTGTGTGTCTTGTTCAGTGGTGGTAGTCTTTCAGCCTTTCTTACCTTGGCCATGTTTCTGAGTATTGCACACCTTGTGCTTTTGGGCACTTCAGTGATGTTGCAGCTCTGAAATATGGCCAAACTGGGAGCAAGTGGCATCTTGGCAGCTGCACGCTTGACTTTTCTCAGTTCATGGGCAGTTATTTTGCGCCTTGGTTTTTCCACACGCTTCCTGCTACCCTGTTGACTAGTTTGAATGAAACGCTTGATTGATCGATGATCACGCTTCAGAAGCTTTGCAATTTTAAGAGTGCTGCATCCCTCTGCAAGATATCTCACTATTTTTGACTCTTCTGAGCCTGTTAAGTCCTTCTTTTGACCCATTTTGCCAAAGGAAAGGAAAGGAAGTTGCCTAATAATTATGCACACCTGATATAGGGTGTTGATGTCATTAGACCACACCCCTTCTCATTACAGAGATGCACATCACCTAATATGCTTAATTGGTAGTAGGCCTTCGAGCCTATACAGCTTGGAGTAAGACAACATGCATAAAGAGGATGATGTGGTCAAAAATACTAATTTGCCTAATAATTCTGCACTCCCTGTACAGTTATCCTGCACCCTTTTAAACATGCAGCTTTTTAAAATGTACGCCAGTTGGACAGCCAGGCAACTGGTGCTGTTTTAAAATTGAATACATTTTGTTAGCCTCCATATCCCTCTCACTTCAGGTTCCCTTTATAATCTGTTCTTGGCATCAAATTCAAAATGAACACTTAAATTTTTATCAGCTTACATGATTTTGAAGTACCACATGCTGTTTTTTTTTTTTGTTTTTTTTTTTATATCCGCGCTTTACACAGAATCACAATTTTTTTTTTTTTTTATTTTTTTTTTTTTTTTTTGTACAGACCATGGCCAGAATATGGAATGGCACTGTTGGAGGAAATTTTATTCAGTTTTACTTTGTAATCATAATAAGATACAACAGCTAGTTTGTTACAGCTTAACATTTGCCTTTGCAAAACATACCTCAGGAACAAAAATGTTGTAAGAAAAAGCACATTCTCATCGTCTTATCTTTTTCAGATCAAGGAGAGGAAAAAAATGAATTTGAGGGAAGAATATGGAATTTTTCCATATAGTGGGCAGTCACTTTTACAGAAAAGAAAACATTTCTCGCCTTAAGTAGCAAACTTTTTTTTTTTTTCCCCTTCCCAATATTTATTCTAATCGGTGGTCTGTCCGACATAGAAATGCAGGATGCTGGCTCCAGTGTACAGGCTCTCCACTGCTCCCTTCCTGCTTGTGACCACACCCCACATGTGTATGTTTGATGTGGGCTAAGTGTGAACAACTTGGAGCGGGGGAAAGGGAACATGAGAATCCTGGGGTATAAAAGAGGCCAGAAGCGTGACTAGTTTCACCCAATTTTTATTCTATCTGAATGCTCAGAACAGTTTTAATATTATGGCATGAGTGAAAGGGAGTAGCTGTATAAGAGTTCCATAAGGGTAACTGAAGGCTGTGAATTCACCGCCTGTAAGTTGCTCTTTTTTTTTTTTTTTCACCACCTGGGCACTTGTTAGCGTTCAGTACCAGAGGTGGGCGGGGCCATTTCTTGTTTAGGCTCAGACAGACTGCACAGTCTGCTGGGAGCCTTGTGCAATTAAAGTAGTGATTACAAACCCTTTCTGTGACACAAGTCTTTCTGCAGATATGCTGAGGTGACACAGCACTTTGGACTGACAATGCACTGAAATACTTCTGTCCTGTGAATAGTGCTGATGTGTGCCTGTAGGCATTACGTTTGCAGCATGGAGAGAAAGGCAAATACACATTATAGTTTGAGACGTGTTTATTGAATGAAATGTAACTATGTACAAATAAGAAATGACAAGCAACAGAAATGGAAAAAAATGTCCAGCTACAATGAAACAAAAACAAACACAGCAGACCTAAACATTGACTAACTGTTGTGTACAATAATTTCAAAACCTACAAAACTGGGTAAGGCGGGGAAGCATCAGCAGCAAGTCACTCCAGCAAGCAGGAACCCAACTAAACTGAAACTCTGGTGAATGCTTTTGGAACATAAATTCCTTACACAGGGGGACTGCCCACTATCTCGTCACCCTCTCAAAGAGGAGTATATGCTACTTGGCTATGGGCGAGCAGCTTCACTGTACTGCAAGCAGAAATCGTGTTCTAATAATCATTAGGGTGACCTTAAAATGCTTGCAGTTTTGATTATTTTCAAGCTTATGTTCAAATGTATAAAATAAACTTCAAATTGGATTGAAATGGCAAGAGTTCAGCGATAACTTTACTAAACTCCTCTTTCAATGACAAAATTGGCATCTTTGTATGGGTTTTAGTGTCAAGCTGTTTAGATAGTATGGTATCTCCTTTTATTACGTTTACATGTGTATTTTTGGTTTAAGGTTCCTCGGTTTGCTGCATACATTTAACCCCTGTTGATTTTGGCGCTGGGTTATCGCTGATAGAATTTTGGTCTTTTTGTTTTTTTACCCATACTCTATTTGGTTCTTTATCTTTTTACACTAGCCCCCAACCCCCCCCCCCCCCCTCCCCTCTCTGCAAAAGCAAATCTCTATCTATTCACCTAACACTAACCGCCCTTCCTAAGCATAAGAATACTCAGAATTAGATTTATTTTGCCTAGTGAGGCAGTTGCCACATCTGGAATTGTTTGTGGTACACATCGGCATTGAAACATAGTGGCGCAAATACCCATGCAATGAGGAACAGACATAGGCATTGAAAAATAGTGATACAAAAACTGCATTGAACATATGTACATGCCTAATACTTTTCCCTAATCCTTTATTAAGCAGTTAATGAAATGTTGAAAATATGGGGTTAGTAGCTTCTCAACTTCTGAGGCTACGTGTTTATAACTAAGTCTGTTTGGGATTAAGGTCAATGAATGACCTAAACTTTGTTCGAAGAAAGAGCCTTGTAGGATTGTTTTTCGTTTTTTTTTGTATTGCTCCATTTTAGATCTTCCTCCTTATAAAAAGTAGAATGAGTAGAATACTGGGGCATGTTGAACTTGTTGCTAAACTTTATCACTGGAAGCTTCAAGTGTTTTTCAAGGGCAGTCCCAAGACCTGTGTAGTTCTGATGGTTACACCCAGTTGTCACTTAAGCTATTAAACTGATTCAGGTCAAAAGCAAGCAATATATTCAAAGCTTTGAGCTAAAAGTAAAAAGAAGTGAATACTAGACCATTGTAAAAAGTGGTGCTGGAATTGTTGGATAGATAAATAGCTAATGCAAACCACAGATTCAAACAGTTGTGAAGCAGTGAGAGAAAGCAAGACATGAGCAGCATTCAACAACTGCAATAGTCCTTTCTGATGTCGGGCCTCCTTCCAGGCAGTTCAGCTGAGCAACATACAAGGTTCTTCAAGCATCAATGATTCTGGCTACCTTGTTTTTGTGCTGTTTTCAACACTTTAACCACTTTGGGACCAGACAGTTCTGGCCCTGTAAGGACCAGTGCTGTCCTTTCCCTATTTGTAAACTGTGGTTACTGTGATTACTGAGTCAGAAGCCAATGAAATTATCTGAGCAGCCTTACTGTCCCCAGAATGTCACCCTCAGTTCCTCTTGCTTGTGTGTTGGCAGCTTTGTAAAATCCATCTAGCTGGTGTATCTCCTAGTGTAGCAGTTTGCTTGCACAAAATGACATCATAAGGGAATTAATCCTGTTTAACACTTGGGATTAGTAGAACTTTTGCTCTGTCCTGTGCACCAATACAAAGCTTAAGGAGTTATGGTGTTGCTGGCATGGGTGTTGAGGGTGTTCCAGCCATGCATCAGTATGGGGGATAGAGCAAAATGCATGGATCATCTATTTCTGCAGCAGTGGTTATACCCTAACAGACATTTTGATGGTCAAGTATGCATTTTTTTTTAAATGTAAACATGGTTTCCACCCTTTTCTTGTGGTAGAAACATTTTGTACTATAAATGCACATATAGGTCCACTTTGTTTCAAGTCCAGATGCAAAAAAAAAAAAAAGTGCCTGTGTTGTGTAAAAATAAATAAATAAAAAATAAAGTTCCACCTCAAGTGCCTTGTGTTTTCTGCAGTTGGTTGGCTACACAGAAAAAGCTATTAATCTACAGATGTTCATTGGGACAGCAGATGACCGATATTTGAGGCCTCATGCCTTTTACCAAGTACACAGAATCACTGGGAAAACAGTGGCCACCGCAAGCCAAGAGATTATCATCACCAGCACCAAAGTTCTTGAAATCCCTCTCTTACCAGAAAATAACATGTGTGCCAGGTAAGTTTACTCACAATAGTATTTTATAGTGCATTATGGGAAAGCCTACTTTATGGAAATTGCTATAATGGTGGCAAAGCTATAAATAAATCTTCTGGAGGTCTTCCAGTGTTTTGGAATGCATGACTGTAGAACTTCAGATTTGGCAAGACTCTAAACCTATTTGAACAGGGCTCTCCTTCGCCTCCAGAGTATGTATGGCAAAAGATACTGAAGGATAAATAGATCCAATCTGTAATGAATTGTAAAAACTAAAAGTGCTTGTGTATCGTGTGTGTATATTGCGTTTCTGGTAGAAAGACGGTACAGGTACATCATCAGGCAAGCAAAAACAATCAGTGTTCTCCCCAGAATTTTTTTCCAGCCAGGTGGCATGAAAAAGTTGTCGGGTAGGGCACAAGGGGTGGATGCAGGGATGGCGCTTCTCTGTGCAACTCTGCTTAAATACAGCTTAGGAAGAGGATGAGGCGGTGGGCCGATGACAGCCAGATGATAACCAAAATTAGCCAGGTGGAGCACCCAGCTAAAATGCCTGTGGAGAGCACTGAACTATGATGATTTAATTGCAATCTGGATGTTAATAATTTACGCAAATTACATATAGTAGTACTGTCCAAGGTTATGTAAACTGCAGGGGAAAGAGCTATATTTGGTTTTGTGAACTGGATGTGTAGTAGATATCGACATGGAGACCGTACACTTTGGCACACAATTTGTGTACAGTGTACTTTAGATTAAGCTCACAGGGGCTTTTTACCACATGGACACAACCTTTTCAAACTAAAAATAACATTATAACAAATGGTTACCAGATTGATAACCTAAAGGAAAGCATCCAATATGACTCGGTAACTATGTTTGGTGCAAACATTATCACCTCGAAACTGGGAAGGCTCATGTGAGAATGATACTTAAGTTTTCACTAACACATAGATCATCTTCTGATCCATGCAAAGGCCTAATGTATAAAATCATGTAATGGTTAAAGGGCAAATCAAACGCATCAATATTAACCCCTTGCCCGTGTTTGTTTAACATTGTAAGCAGTATGATGTAAGTTTATCTTCTTTTCCAAAAACCTTCTCTAAAAATGTCAATGTTAAAAAATAAAGAATTAACCCTTTGCTCTCACAAAGTACATACACACGGCAACCTGTAATATAGACAGTGATTAAAAAACACACTCATCAATATCGAGAATATTTGCTATCACAACACTGCAGTATTTTGCGTTAAGCCACTTCACCGATGTCCAGGTTTGCTCTTTAGAGCTACTCTCTACTGTAACCCATATGATTTTGCATTTAAAGAGACATTTCAGTATCATACCTTAATTAGATGCTTATTTGGAATTCTGAACCTTTAAAGGGAACCTTAACTGTAAAAAACAGAAATGAGTTTCACTTACCTGGGGCATCTACCAGCCCCCTGCAGCCATCCTGTGCCCTCGCAGTCACTCCCGGCTCCTGCGGACCCCCGCCGCCAGCTAGTTTAGTTTTGCCAACTCGGAGGGCCACCATGTGTACCTTTGCACGCATTCCCGCTGGCGCGGGAAGCTATCCCGGACATTAACATGTACAAATTTGTAAAAATGTACACCTGCAATGCGTAAAAATGTACGTGTTAATGTGCGCAATAGCCTCCTGCCCCAGCGGAATACATGCAAAGGTACACGTAGTTGCCCTCCAAGTTGGCAGAAACGAAACTAGCTGGCGGCGGGGGACTGGAGGAGCCGTGAGTGACTGCGAGGGCACAAGATTTTTTTTTTTGAGTTGAGGTTCATGGCTGTGTAGCTTGATGGGGGTCATGTGTCTCTAAAGTTGAAGACCGTTGGAGCTGAGTATGTGGAGTGGGTCCCCTTTATTAAAGTTTGAGGTGAGTGAGAGGGAGTAGATCTAATAAGTTAAAGCTTATTTCTTAAATCTTTGAGGATATTGGAGAAAGCATATGGAAGTGAATTGTGTTTTTTATCGGTAGTTACAGTGGTATACTGCCATCTTGTGTCGAAACTAAAATGCTTCAGCTTTCCACTTGAAAAACTTTAAACCTGCTGCTGCTTTCTCTAAAACGGAAAAACGGTCACACACTATGCTTTCTGTGCTTTTTGTTTTAGTATCTGCTGTTACCAATGAGGGGTCAAGCTAGATTTCTGCCAGAGAAATACTTTGCCTAATATATAGTCCTATAATAGAGAATGTCTTGAATGTGTTATCATGTTTTCTGAATATTTATATGAACCTTTTTTTCGAACCTTGTAATATTTTTGCCAAAACATTTCTGGGGATAAAAAGCATCTGAATAATTCAATCTGTACCACCCAAAGGGTTGCTGCTACGATAATTTACTCAGGGTGGCTCCTCTATAGGCAGACTCTTGTTATTTAGGCCTGGTCCACACTGACTGCGTTTGCATTTTTAAAAGCACTGCATGATTCTCATTCACTGAAAAATCGCAACAAAATCACAGCGATTTTGCACAGATTTTCACCGTAAACTGGGCCTAAAAGTGGCCCAGAGAGTATTGTTGTGACTGAATAATACATTTTTAAGCAAGTGGGGTTTTTAGGTACAAATGTTTGAAATATCTTGCTGTTTATCATTTGTTTCTAATGTGTCCACTTTATATGACTTGCATTACAGCATTGACTGTGCTGGTATTCTAAAGCTGAGAAATTCTGATATTGAATTGCGCAAAGGAGAAACTGATATTGGCAGGAAGAACACCCGTGTACGCCTGGTGTTCAGAGTACATATACCCCAGCCGAGTGGAAAAGTGCTTTCCTTACAGACTGCCTCTATACCCATTGAATGCTGTAAGTATAACAGACCATTGCTGAGTAAGTGCTTATTCATATTTTTTTTTTCATGTCGTAACATACATATATACATATATTTTTGACATAAAGATTATATAACTAAATGTATTTGGACATTCTTCCTAATTAGTCTTTCTCCATTGACCTACATTTGCAGTAGAAATGGTTTTACTGAGCTTTGTGATTTTCAGTGGCATTGTCAAATGAGGCCATCTTTCCAGCAAATCAGGTGATCAGATGTCTGCCCTCCTACACCTGCCAATGGACAACCAATAATTCTGTTCAGCCTGTCTACACACACCGTGCCTTTTGTGGCCTGTTGGCAGTATTGAGATATTAGACTTTCTCGGATGAGGGACAGAACACATGTTCCCAAGTGGATAGTGGATGTAGTTGTAGATGTCAGCAGGGCTCAGTTATTCAGTTCTTAGGCCTGAAGTTGGGTGGATATGGTTTAGCATCAACCACAGTAGGGCGTTGGTCTTCCTTTGTGACAGAGGAGGTTTTGTATGTGTTTATATCCACATTATGTAGTGGTGTAATGTGTATGCACATCCCTGTACTTGGCCTTTGGTTGAACTGTAAACTATAGCATTTTGCTATAGCGTTGTCTTGATGTTACACATGTCTTGATGTATGTATGCTTATATACCCAACATATGAACTTTTCTTCACCAATTGATCATCTGGTCTGTTCTACCCATCCTCCATTTGTATGGTTTTATAACTGGTACACACAATGAGTTTTTCTGGCAGATTTACTGCAAGGTAGATTATTTCCAACAAGTCCGATCTGATTTCCGATCTATTTTCCAATCGATTTTTCATAGAAGTGCCAAAATCGATCAGAGATCAGACAAAATCTCATCATGCGTACCAGGCATTACCTATCCTCCATTTGTATTGTTGTACTGGACAGGATGCAATACTTTCTCTTATGCCTTAATGCACATTATTGTTGACATTGGTACTGTCTTTGCCAGTGTATAATATTATACCATATCTACTATCTTTTTTTTTTTTTTTTTTTTTTTTTTTTGAAAAGTGTACTAACCATGAATTAAAGTTGTGGTGTGTATTATTTGCCTTTAACATAACCTCTATTTTCCAAAGTACACTTTGCACACATTAAATTTTGCAGGCATGTTATTGAGTGTCTGGCGACGTGCGCTGCGGACAACATGGCCATGATTGACAGCGGTGCTTGAAGCAGGCGCAGTAAGGACGACCTTGAGGTTGTCCTCTGCACTGTGCAGGCAGCCCGGGACAGCAGCGGAGAGCGGGAACGGTCAGCGTGGGACAGTCGGCTGCAAGGGGCTGGAGAAAGCCCCCAGGTGAGTAACGCTCATTTTAAAAATTTTCCCTGATTCCTTTTAAGGCTGCTTTCACAGTGGGACGTTACAGGCACACGTTAGTGCAGCCTGTAACGCTCCCCCAATGCACAGCAATGTAACACAATTGGGCTGTTCACAGTGCCCACGTTGCGTTACATGTAACGCTGCACATTGTAGTGAAAGTGCAGCATGCTGTGCGTTCTACTACTGTTTGCACATGCTCAGTGGGGGGCGGAGAGGAGACAGGGAGATGCCGCTACAGTAGCCGCGCACATGGCTACTTAACCACTTCAGGACCACAGTCTTTTCGCCCCTTAAGGACCAGAGCCTTTTTCTCCATTCAGACCACTGCAGCTTTCACGGTTTATTGCTCGGTCATACAACCTACCACCTAAATGAATTTTACCTCCTTTTCTTGTCACTAATACAGCTTTCTTTTGATGCTATTTGATTGCTGCTGCGAGTTTTACTTTTTATTATATTCATCAAAAAAGACATGAATTTTGTCAAAAAAATGACTTTTTTAACTTTCTGTGCTGACATTTTTCAAATAAAGTAAAATTTCCTATACATTTGAGCGCGAAAGTTATTCTGCTACATGTCTTTGATAAAAAAAAAAACATTCAGTGTATATTTATTGGATTGGGTAAAAGTTATAGCGTTTACAAACTATGGTGCCAAAAGTGAATTTTCCCATTTTCAAGCATCTCTGACTTTTCTGCGCACCTGTCATGTTTCATGAGGGGCTAAAATTCCAGGATAGTACAAATACCCCCCAAATGACCCCATTTTGGAAAGAAGACATCCCAAAGTATTCAGTGAGAGGCATGGTGAGTTCATAGAAGATTTTATTTTTTGTCACAAGTTAGCGGAAAATGACAGTTTGTGACAAAAAAAAAAAAAAAAAAAAGTTTCCATTTCTTCTAACTTGCGACAAAAAAAAATGAAATCTGCCACAGACTCACTATGCTCCTCTCTGAATACCTTGAAGTGTCTACTTTCCAGAATGGGGTCATTTGTGGGGTGTGTTTACTGTCCTGGCATTTGGGGGGTGCCTAATTGTAAGCACCCCTGTAAAGCCTAAAGATGCTCATTGGACTTTGGGCCCCTTAGCGCAGTTAGGCCGCAAAAAAGTGCCACACATGTGGTATTGCCGTACTCAGGAAAAGTAGTATAATGTGTTTTGGGGTGTATTTTTACACATACACATGCTGGGTGGGAGAAATATCTCCGTAAATGACAATTTTTTTATTTTTTTTACACACAATTGTCTATTTATAGAGATATTTCTCCCACTCAGCATGGGTATGTGGAAAAATACACCCCAAAACACATTATACTACTTCTCCTGAGTACGGCGATACCACATGTGTGGCACTTTTTTGCACCCTAACTGCGCTAAGGGGCCCAAAGTCCAATGAGTACCTTTAGGATTTCACAGGTCATTTTGAGAAATTTCGTTTCAAGACTACTCCTCACGGTTTAGGGCCCCTAAAATGCCAGGACAGTATAGGAACCCCACAAATTACCCCATTTTAGAAAGAAGACACCCCAAGGTATTCCGTTAGATGTATGGTGAGTTCATAGAAGATTTTTTTTTTTTGTCACAAGTTAGCGGAAATTGATTTTAATTGTTTTTTTTCACAAAGTGTCATTTTCCGCTAACTTGTGACAAAAAATAAAATCTTCTATGAACTCGCCATTCTCCTAACGGAATACCTTGGGGTGTCTTCTTTCTAAAATGGAGTCATTTGTGGGGTTCCTATACTGCCCTGGTATTTTAGGGGCCCTAAACCGTGAGGAGTAGTCTTGAAACCAAATGTGGCAAAATGACCTGTGAAATCCTAAAGGTACTCATTGGACTTTGGGCCCCTTAGCGCACTTAGGGTGCAAAAAAGTGCCACACATGTGGTACCGCCGTACTCAGGAGAAGTAGTATAATGTGTTTTGGGGTGTATTTTTACACATACCCATGCTGGGTGGGAGAAATATCTCTGTAAATGACAATTATTTGATTTTTTTTACACACAATTGTCCATTTACAGAGAGATTTCTCCCACCCAGCATGGGTATGTATAAAAATACACCCCAAAACACATTATACTACTTCTTCTGAGTACGGCGATACCACATGTGTGACACTTTTTTGCAACCTAGGTGCGCTAAGGGGCCTAACGTCCTATTCACAGGTCATTTTGAGGCATTTGGATTCTAGACTACTCCTCACGGTTTAGGGCCCCTAAAATGCCAGGGCAGTATAGGAACCCCACAAGTGACCCCATTTTAGAAAGAAGACACCCCAAGGTATTCTGTTAGGAGTATGGTGAGTCCATAGAAGATTTTTTTTTTGTCACAAGTTAGCGGAAAATGACACTTTGTGAAAAAAAAAACAATACATATCAATTTCCGCTAACTTGTGACAAAAAATAAAATCTTCTATGAACTCATCATACACCTAAAAGAATACCTTGGGGTGTCTTCTTTCTAAAATGGGGTCACTTGTGGGGTTCCTATACTGCCCTGGCATTTTAGGGGCCCTAAACCGTGAGGAGTAGTCTTGAACCCAAATGTCTCAAAATGACCTGTGAAATCCTAAAGGTACTCATTGGACTTTGGGCCCCTTAGCACAGTTAGGCTGCAAAAAAGTGTCACACATGTGGTATCGCCGTACTCAGAAGAAGTAGTATAATGTGTTTTGTGGTGTATTTTTACATATAACCATGCTGGGTGGGAGAAATATCTCTGTAAATGACACATTTTTTTATTTGTTTTACACACAATTGTCCATTTACAGAGAGATTTCTCCCACCCAGCATGGGTATGTGTAAAAATACACCACAAAACACATTATACTACTTCTCCTGAGTATGGCGATACCACATGTGTGACACTTTTTTGCAGCCTAGGTGCGCTAAGGGGCCCAACGTCCTATTCACAGGTCATTTTGAGGCATTTGTTTTCTAGACTACTCCTCACGGTTTAGGGCCCCTAAAATGCCAGGGCAGTATAGGAACCCCACAAGTGACCCCATTTTAGAAAGAAGACACCCCAAGGTATTCCGTTAGGGGTATGGTGAGTTCATAGAAGATTTTATTTTTTCTCACAAGTTAGTGAAAAATGACACTTTGTGAAAAAAACAATAACAATCCAATTTCCGCTAACTTTTGACAAAAAATAAAATATTCTATGAACCCATCATACACCTAACAGAATACCTTGGGGTGTCTTCTTTCTAAAATGGGGTCACTTGTGGGGTTCCTATACTGCCCTGGCATTTTACGGGCCCAAAACTGTGAGTAGTCTGGAAACCAAATTTCTCAAAATGACTGTTCAGGGGTATAAGCATCTGCAAATTTTGATGACAGGTGGTCTATGAGGGGGCAAATTTTGTGGAATCGGTCATAAGCAGGGTGGCCTCTTAGATGACAGGATGTATTGGGCCTGATCTGATGGATAGGAGTGCTAGGGGGGTGACAGGAGGTGATTGATGGGTGTCTCAGGGGGCGGTTAGAGGGGAAAATAGATGCAATCAATGCACTGGGGAGGTGATCGGAAGGGGGTCTGAGGGGGATCTGAGGGTTTGGCCGAGTGATCAGGAGCCCACACGGGGCAAATTAGGGCCTGATCTGATGGGTAGGTGTGCTAGGGGGTGACAGGAGGTGATTGATGGGTGTCTCAAGGTGTGATTAGAGGGGGGAAATAGATGCAAGCAATGCACTGGCGAGGTGATCAGGGCTGGGGTCTGAGGGCGTTCTGAGGTGTGGGCGGGTGATTGGGTGCCCGCAAGGGGCAGATTAGGGTCTAATCTGATGGGTAACAGTGACAGGTGGTGATAGGGGGTGATTGATGGGTAATTAGTGGGTGTTTAGAGGAGAGAATAGATGTAAACAATGGATTTGGGAGGTGATCTGATGTCGGATCTGCGGGCGATCTATTGGTGTGGGTGGGTGATCAGATTGCCCGCAAGGGGCAGGTTAGGGGCTGATTGATGGGTGGCAGTGACAGGGGGTGATTGATGGGTGGCAGTGACAGGGGGTGATTGATGGGTGATTGACAGGTGATCAGTGGGTTATTACCCGGAATAACAGATGTAAATATTGCACGGGCAAATTGATAAGGGGGGGGTCTGAGGGCAATCTGAGCGTGTGGGCAGGTGATTGGGTGCCCGCAAGGGGCAGATTAGGGTCTAATCTGATGGGTAGCAGTGACAGGTGGTGATAGGGGGTGATTGATGGGTAATTAGTGGGTGTTTAGAGGAGAGAATAGATGTAAACAATGGATTTGGGAGGTGATCTGATGTCGGATCTGCGGGCGATCTATTGGTGTGGGGGGGTGATCAGATTGCCCGCAAGGGGCAGGTTAGGGGCTGATTGATGGGTGGCAGTGACAGGGGGTGATTGATGGGTGGCAGTGACAGGGGGTGATTGATGGGTGATTGACAGGTGATCAGTGGGTTATTACCCGGAATAACAGATGTAAATATTGCACGGGCGAATTGATAAGGGGGGGGTCTGAGGGCAATCTGAGCGTGTGGGCAGGTGATTGGGTGCCCGCAAGGGGCAGATTAGGGTCTAATCTGATGGGTAACAGTGACAGGTGGTGATAGGGGGTGATTGATGGGTAATTAGTGGGTGTTTAGAGGAGAGAATAGATGTAAACAATGGATTTGGGAGGTGATCTGATGTCGGATCTGCGGGCGATCTATTGGTGTGGGGGGGTGATCAGATTGCCCGCAAGGGGCAGATCAGGGGCTGATTGATGGGTGGCAGTGACAGGGGGTGATTGACGGGTGATTGACAGGTGATTGACAGGTGATCAGGGGGGATAGATGCATACAGTACACGGGGGGGGGGGGGTCTGGGGGGGGGTCTGGGGAGAATCTGAGGGGTGGGGGGGTGATCAGGAGGGAGTAGGGGGCAGATTAGGGACTTAAAAAAAAAATAGCGTTGACAGATAGTGACAGGGAGTGATTGATGGGTGATTAGGAGGGTGACTGGGTGCAAACAGTGGTCTGGGGGGTGGGCAGGGGGGGGTCTGAGGGGTGCTGTGGGCGATCAGGGGGCAGGGGGGGGGGGAAATCAGTGTGTTTGGTGCAGACTAGGGTGGCTGCAGCCTGCCCTGGTGGTCCCTCGGACACTGGGACCACCAGGGCAGGAGGCAGCCAGTATAATAGGCTTTGTATACATTACAAAGCCTATTATACACTGTTGCAGCGGCGATCCGGATGCCAGTAACCCGCCGGCGCTTCCGAACGGCCGGCGGGTTACGGCGAACGGGGGGCGGAGCCAGTCCCCGGCGGCTGATCGCGTCACGAATGACGCGATCGCCGCATAGCCACTCCCGCAGCCGCCCCCGCCGATGGGCGTATTGCGGTCGTTTGGGCCCGGACTTTGCCGCCGCCCATCGGCTGGGGGCGGTCGTTAAGTGGTTAATATGCACTGCACTGGCGGCCGCTGATTGGCTGGCGGGACCACGTGATGCGGAGTGTCTCGCTCCGCATCACGTGGTCCCGCCGGCCAATCAGCGCCACTCTGGGAGACCTTATGCGGATAGAGCCGCCTAACGCGGCTCACTCTACCGTCCTCTCCCGCACCAGCAGGCGTTGCATTAGGGGACGTTATGCGACCATAACGTCCCCTATAACGCAACGTCTTAGTGTGTAAGTAGCCTAACAGTTATGCCAAAATGCTACTAATACCAATAATTAAGGACTTAAATTAAAACCGTTGGAGCAATGGTTATTGCAGTTTCATGAGACACAGAACCCAAGAGGTCACAGATGGCAACAACCAGGTGGTTAAATTGAAAGACTTCGTTAATTGTGGAAGTAACTGCGTCGTATATCTTCTCACCTGTGGATGTCTTAAGCCTTATATAGGTAGAACCACAAGACCCCTAAGACAGAAGTTGGGGGAACATAAGTGGAACATTGCTGATCAAAGAAACATCATGGGGAGACCACTGATACACTTAACATCATGGGGTTAGAGATGATCCCCCAAAATCTACATAAAGGGATCAGATATAGGAAACTCTGTGAGAAAGAATCCTACTGGATATTCAGATTCAATGCACTGTCCCCCAATAGTTTGAATGAGAGCCTAGAATCCACCACTTTCCTGTAATAATATTAAGGTCCCCAATTCTTTTGATCCTGGTTCATATCTGTTTTAGGATCATACATTATCTATGATGTACTTAATCGCTGATCATTAGAAGCCCCTGATAAGTTCAACTCATTATCCCCCCCCCCCCCCTTACAGTATTCCTTTACTCCTATTGTTGTAGAAAATCGCAGCAGTCCAGTAACATGAGCACTGAGACAAGTGGGTGCAGCAGGGACAAAGCCAGGTCAATAATGATCATTTCATATCTTCCTGGAGCTTGAATACTCCTCTGTTGTGCACTACCATTGGCTGTGTCTCACCACTCCCAAATTTATTTCTGAAAAGATTGGCTCCACAAAGCTCTGATCTCAACATCACGCAACTGAGACACACATTCTACAAATTTATTTTTTTATTCCTGAAGGCTGGAAGAACCTAGCTGCAGTTTCATTTATTGCGGAAAAACCCCAAAACCCTGTACAAGTGTCAATAGCGCAATTTATGCTATTTTAAAGGCAAAGGGTGGTCACAGCAAGTATTTTGAATGATTCGCGTTCTTTTTTTGTTTTATTAATATATAAATGAAAATGATTTTTACTTTATTTTTAAAGCATCCTCACTGTAAGGCCTCGTTCACATCTACGCAGCGCGATCAGAACTTAACGTGTTCGATCACACACCATCTGCGCCGCTACCTGCTGCACTACTAATCCCATCCATTGACAGTGATGGGATCAGCTCTGCGCTTGGGGGCAAAATGCAGGCAGCAGTACGCAAGCGCATCATAGCACATCGTACTGCTGCGCAGCGCAGTAATGTGAACGGCAGAAGGGCTGTCTATGCCCTTCTGCCTTTACTGCGTGTCACCACGTCATACGCGCTTCCAAATGTGCACGGAAGCGCGTATGATGTGAACGAGGCCTAAGGCATTCATTTCAACATTTGCACATTAGACAAGACAAATAGCATTGACATTGCATGTTCCTCCTGGCAGACGCAAATTGCTGGAGCTGTAGCCACTAGGGGTGCTCACAGTGGGGCCCTAGCAGTGTTACTTCATAAAATATATACAACTGCCTGATTCTGTTTTTACATTTTTATAAATGTAATTCTAATGTAATTCTAAATGTAATTCTAGCCCAGCGATCTGCCCAGGAGTTGCCTCAAGTGGACAAATATAACCTAAATAGCTGCTTGGTAACTGGTGGAGCTGAGATGGTTATCACTGGATCCAACATCCTGCCTGAATCTAAAGTAATCTTTATTGAGAGAGGCCAAGGTATGGTCCTTTTTATTTTTTTCTTAAGTAAAAACTGTTACACGTCCCAGCGGAGTGCCATCTTTGTTTGAGGCACTTTTAATTGATTTATGCAGTATTCAGTGCTATGTGTTGCTCTCTGTTATTCATAGTGTAATCCGGTTGCACTTCAATTGTGATTGTGAAGGATTGTGAGCACAGCCTTTTGGAAACAAAACTTTAGCTACAGGTGTGTGTCCTGCGTACAGCTCAGAATTGAGTCGAATACGCCTTAAGGTGGCCACTAATGGTCCAATTTCTAGTGAAAAATCATTCGAGCGATCAGAAATTCTGATCGGACAAAAAAATCGTTTACTACACCATCAACTAACCAATCATTGCTTCTTATCTATCATGACCAACAAGAAAATCCAAATTTTGGTTTGTCAAATTCAATCGGACGATTGTTTTTATAATCGTTCATTATCGATTGTGCCCATCAACTGAGATTATTTACAACCAATCCGATCAGAATTTCTGATCGCTCTAACGATTTTTCGCTAGAAATTAGACCGTTAGTAGCCAGCTTAAGGGGAACAAGGATGATTCCTCCTATTCACCATCTAACATTTCTTTCCCATTGCCTCAGGCTTTTCTCTATTGAGCCATCACTTCTTCAGTTAATTAGAAGATGAAGTCTTGGAAATCCCCACCTGTTCTGGGACTATTTTATAATCTTATCATGCTTCGTATGGCTAATTAGATACTTGTTTTGAATTGCTTATATACTGCATATCTTGCTTGTATATACCTATACCTTTATTTTGTCATATTATGTAAAGCTTGTAATGTAATATTTTTGTAATAGGACTCTCCCATCTGATTCAGTGTTTAGTTACATTTCACTGTGTCATCTCTATTTGGGAGTCCTTTGCTTTTAAATTCAATTAATACAGTTATCCCAGAAAGAGGAAAATGGGTCATGCAAATCAGCTTATATTTTTAAATAGATTCCAGTTTCTTGATGCCTTACCTTCTACTTAGTTTAAGGGCCCTTGTCCACCAGCGCGTTTGCGCTAGCTGAATCGCAACGTCGCAAACCGCTAGCGATTTTACAATCGCTACGGTTTGCTTTTTAACATAGGAATCGTGGTAGGTCATTTCCACTACCGCGATTCGTTTTTTACCCGAACGCGCGGCGGAGTGATATTTGCCGCGATTTTGCTATGCAGTGCATAGCATAGCAAAATCGCGGCCGCAAAACGTCGGGGAATCGCCGGTTTTGCGATTCAGCAATCGCTAGCGTTCAGTGTGAACGCTAGCGACTGCAGGTGGAAAAGGGCCCTTAGGGTCTCTATGTTTTCTTTAAACTGCTGAACACTCGCTTTGAACACTCGCTTTGAACACTCGCTTTGAACACTCGCTTTGAACACTCGCTTTGAACACTCGCTTTGAACACTCGCTTTGAACACTCGCTTTGAACACTCGCTTTGAACACTCGCTTTGAACACTCGCGGTACGCTGACTGGTTTTACTGGATTAGCCATATGCTTGTTCCAGGTTTTTTTTTTTAAACTGACATTAATTATGCCAGAATATCCAAAAGGCTGTCAGGGAACTGGCATTGTTTACAAGGAAATAAATATGGGAGCCTTCATATCACTTTCGCTTTGGGTTCCCTTTTTACTTGATATCATCAGGTCCTTTTTTTTTTGACAGGCTTCTCTGGCCTGGTGGGTAATTTGAAAATGTATTATCACTGAAAAACTTTATGTACTGGATTACAATCCATTCACCCCACCTTAGGGTGGATGTTTATGAAGTCCCACTGACTCTATAGGGAGTATTCCAATAATTTTTTCCATAACATATTTTCTATCAATATTAACCACTTGTGGTTCCTGGACGCAAGTCTCACGTCCAAATTTGTTGCATTGTAGGTTCTTGGACGTGAGATTAATGGCCCATACTCACGAGGGACTTTTGTCGCCTCAACACGCGGCGCGCGCGTGTTGCGGCGACAGGTCGCCCGTGAGTATGGGCCGTCGCACACGCGCGCACCCCGAACTGTCGCCCGCCGCTCATGTCGCCATGCGATTGAAACTTTCAATCGCATGGCAACAGTCGCCGCTGCCCCCCCGCCGCAACTGTCGCTAGTCCGCGTGAGTACGCGGACTAGCGACAGCAACCTCCATGTAGGTACATGGAGCTTCCGGCGGGGGGAGGAGGAACGTCAGCGACAGCTTCCGCCTTGCCGCTGGTCCCTCTTCCGCGTGTGTACGCGGAGGGACCTGGCGAGAAGCTGTCGCCGGCCTGTCGCCCACACGCTCACGTGTGCTGGCGACAGGCCACATTTCTCGCCCGTGAGTATGGGCCATTACATTCAGCACTAAAATCCGTCACCGCTGCGATCCTGCACTAATCCCATTGTGAATGATTCACATAAAGTTACAACGAAAATGTTTTCTTACTTAGTGTTATACATAGAATACAAATAAAGTTTTTTTTTAATTAACTTTTAAACCCACCAAATGAACTCCTTGTCACCTATACTTGGCCTTAAAATTTGTAAACCCCCATAATGGCTGCAGCCCATAGCGATCAGATGCAATCACTATGGTGACAGCTAGGGGAACCAACTCTGTATAGGTGCTTTGAAATATTGTTGCCTAGCAATGCATTTATACAGCACTGGGGTCCCCAAAATGTGCGCCCTGGTGCTCGCATGCAATCACTAGACGCACAGGCTGGCGATAATGGTGCATTACCTGCCGACTAGGAGTGAAATATGGCATAGATGGTATCTTTTTAACCAGGTCAAGCCAAATAATGTATATTGAGGTGTCTTAAAACAGTGGCACTTGTAATGTAAAAGTTAGGAAGGGGAAAACATGGAAAAAAAATGTAATTTTTGTGTTTACGCTTAATTTGTCTTGATAAATTGCCCATAAAATCAAAAACTTGGGAAAAAAAATTTACCCTAAGAAAGCCTAGAGTGTCTTGAAAAAACCCCAATATATGTATCACTGTGATGGCATTGGTAATAACAAGTTATTGCTGTATCAAAGCAACATGGCTAATATGCCAAAATTGTCAGGATCTTAAGAGATAAAAACCCCGAAACTTGAAGTGGTTAATCACAAGGATGGATAATATACAAACTGAAACCAATTAATCCTACCGCATGTTCATGTATTGGAAAAAAATTAAAAATTGTATCTACTGATAGTATAACTTCATGTGACCACTATGAATAAATTAATTATGCCTATTATACCTATGCTCTTTAAAGAGACACTGAAGCGGAAAAAAAAATGATATTGTGAATTGGTTGTGTACTATGAATAATTACTAGAAGATTAGCAGCAAAGAAAATATTCTCATACTTTTATTTTCAGGTATAATAGTGTTTTTTCTAACATTGCATCATTCTATAATATGTGCAGATTACACAACACTCAGCATTCAAAATGAGTCTTTCAGAGCAGTCTGTGAAGTAATGAACTCTCCTCTAGCAGAGGAAAAATAGTAAATAGTCCAGGAACAGTTGAGATAATAAAAGTCAGATAACAGCCCTCTCCACGACTAACTTAGTCGGAGAGCTTAAAGCCAATGGGTACCGTTTAAAAAAAGAAAAAGTCAGATACTCACCTAAGGAGAGGGAAGGCTCGGTCCTAATGAGCCTTCCCTCTCCTCTCCCGGTGCCCTCGGTGCTTGCGCTGGCTCCCCCGTTCGCGTCCGCCGCTGCAGGGATTTCGGAGGTCTTCGGGAGCACTCGGGCTTCCGAAGACGGGCCACTCCATACTCCATACTACGTATGCGCGAGCGCGTCATAGAGGGCGCTCGCGCATGCGTAGTATGGAGCGGCCGCGTCATCGGGAGCCCGAGTGCTCCCGAAGGCTTCCGAAAGCTCCCTTCGGCATGCGGAAGTGGCAGTATTTGACCGAACTGGTTGAATACTGCCACGGGGGATCCTGCGCGGGACTGGGCACCGGGAGAGGAGAGGGGAAGGCTCATTAGGACCGAGCCTTCCCTCTCCTTAGGTGAGTATCTGACTTTTTCTTTTTTTTTACTGCTAAACATTCACTTTAATGGCTTGTTTGCATAGAGATAACAACTGGAGTTTCTCAACTCTTCCTGTACTGGAAACCATTACACTGATGTATCTGATCTTAATGTTTTATTTCTTAGCTGTGCTACACATACAAATCATCATATCATCATTTTTTTTTTCGCTTCAGTGTCTCTTTAATGACAGTGTATAGTTGCTCAGTAAGCTGGCTACTCAGATGTTCCCTGGCCTAAGCCATCATTGTTACCTGTCTCATGAACTGAAAACTTTAAATTGGATCTGCGCTCTTGCACAGGACAGAAGGAAAACCTAGAGAAATATACCCTGTATGTATTTAGAGAGTTTAGCCCGTCTAATCCCCCCTCATCCATGTCTAATCACAAGTTGTAATTTGAGCTCTCCCCGTGTCTGCTAACTGCCACAGCAGATAAGCTCATTTGGAAGCACAGGATGTTAATGTTTGCTTCTATGAAAGCAGGAAATTGAAACACTGCAGATTTATAGTTTGATTTGTATTAGCTGTAACAAATGTTTTTCTTTAAAGGTTATTATGCTGTTGCGTATCTTTTAGAGCAGAGGGGAAGTTCTGAGTTTGGGTCAGCTTTAAATGTATGCAGGTGTACCGCATTGTCTTTGGTCTTCACCTCAGCGATTTGGCAGAACCCGATTGCTGTCCCTGAAGAGTTACTACTGTTTCTGCAGGAGCTTCCTTTGAAGTTCCTAGAGTAGAGCAGTAGCACTTCGCATTTTTCTTCGCCTCTGTATGGAACAGAACATGTTTGGCTGGAAACCAAGTAGTATTTCTGTACGTCATTCATAAGCACAAACTTTATCCCAGTCTCTTCTATAGGAGAGAGGTCTAGCTAGAGAATGGGAGTGGCATTCAGGGCCCATTCTTACTACTAAGTAGCAAAACGGTAGCGCTTAGTGCTACCGTTTCGCGTGGGTTATTTTTACCACGATTATTGCATTAAAACCACTGTACACTCCTGCGATTCCCAACAATCCTGATCAGTGCTTGTCTAAGCACTACTGCAATCGCTTGAGAATCGCGGCAAAATGCTTTAGGTAACACATTTTACGATTGCCGTTTATCATGACACCCACTCGATCAATGGCAATTGCGGCAGTGAGATCACTGTCATTAGGTTCCTATTGTGCTAGTGCTTTAAAAAGCGCTAGCGTTTCGGCGATTAGCAGGAATCGCCCTCTAATCGCCCTAGTGAGAACGGGCCGGATCACTGTGGTTCTCACTGGTCAAAATCGAGGTGTCAAGACTGGCCCCATTGTTATTGCTAATTAGACCCCAAGTAATGGCAATGGCCCTTTATTAACATATTTGAAGCACTACAGGAACAAAATACTAGGTTCAGGTGTTCTTTTCGAGGAATTTAATTTATTCTTAGTACAATAAATGGCAATTTTTTTATTTATTTATTTTTTTACTTTTAGTTATTTTTTTATTTATCTTTTACAGATGGACGTCCACAATGGGAAGTTGAAGCAAAGATTTTAGCTGAAAAGAAACAAGCGGTAAGTCTTAAATTGAGTTTCTGGTCACTTTGGTCGCATATTCCCTTGTCCCCAGTGCTGAGAACAATGTCCCCTTCTACCTTTGTGTGTCCCAGAGGGGGACAATGGTGTCTTATGGTGGACCTCGCAGCCTTTGAGGACATTCAAATATCCACATCCACCCAATGAATAGAATACAGTGGTACATTCATACACCTTACCCATCCCTGCAAAGGGTTAAAAAGGAGAAAAACAAACACACACTTATTTCAAGAGGTTTTTTTTTTTTATTATTTATTCAGGTCATAATGTGTACAAGATATCTCTTGCTAATCATGGCTTACTGGGACTTAGTACATCCTCATACCCTATAAACTGATATGACTAGTGTTTCCAAACCCCCATCTGCACTGATCAGACAGCAGACTGGCATGAATCAAGCATAGAAGTATTTTAGATTATTCCTCTTTGTATGGTGTACGTTCTATACCAGAGCTGCCCAATAGGTCGATCGCGATCTACCGGTAGATCGCGACCGCCTGATTGGTAGATCGTGGCCTCGTGGCCACGTCCCATTGAATTTTGCAGCCAGCAGCTTACGCGTCCTGTCGGACTATGCTGCTGGCCGCTATTATCTTGTGGGGAGGAGAGGGGCACGGCAGAGAGGCCAGGGGCGGCGACGCAGTGTCATGGCTGAGGGGCGGTGACGCAGTGTCATGGCAGATGGGCGGCGCTGGAGACAATACTTCCGCCTCCATTTACGCTGCCCGCCGGAGCTTTCCTCAGCCGCCGAACTGCATATCTGCCCTCCAGGCAGCCACGGCTGAGGGAGTGAAGCCAGGACGCCACCGCTGGAGCTGGAGGGAGGTAAGTTCCGTGCACCCGGGCTCCTATACCCAGCTAACCTACACTAAGGGCACCCAGCTTACCTACACTAAGGGCACCCAGCTAACCTACACTTAGGGCACCCAGCTAACCTACACTTAGGGCACCCAGCTAACCTACACTTAGGGCACCCAGCTAACCTACACTAAGAGCACCCAGCTAACCTACGCTGAAAGCACCCAGCTAACCTACACTAAGGGCACCCAGCTAACCTACACTAAGGGCACCCAGCTAACCTACACTAAGGGCACCCAGCTAACCTACACTAAGGGCACCCAGCTAACCTACACTAAGGGCACCCAGCTAACCTACACTAAGGGCACCCAGCTAACCTACACTAAGGGCACCCAGCTAACCTACACTAAGCGCACCCAGCTAACCTACACTAAGCGCACCCAGCTAACCTACGCTGAAGGCACCTAGCTAACCTACGCTGAAGGCACCCAGCTAACCTACGCTGAAGGCACCCAGCTTACCTACGCTGAAGGCACCCAGTTTACCTACATTAAGGGCACCCAGCTTACCTACACTAAGGGCACCCAGCTTACCTACACTAAGGGCACCCAGCTTACCTACACTTAGGGCACCCAGCTAACCTACACTTAGGGCACCCAGCTAACCTACACTTAGGGCACCCAGCTAGCCTACACTTAGGGCACCCAGCTAACCTACACTTAGGGCACCCAGCTAACCTACACTTAGGGCACCCAGCTAACCTACACTTAGGGCACCCAGCTAACCTACACTAAGGGCACCCAGCTAACCTACGCTGAAGGCACCCAGCTTACCTACGCTGAAGGCACCCAGCTTACCTACGCTGAAGGCACCCAGCTTACCTACGCTGAAGGCACCCAGCTTACCTACACTAAGGGCACCCAGCTTACCTACACTAAGGGCACCCAGCTTACCTACACTGGAGGCACCCAGCTAACCTACACTGGAGGCACCCAGCTAACCTACACTGGAGGCACCCAGCTAACCTACACTGGAGGCACCCAGCTAACCTACACTGGAGGCACCCAGCTAACCTACACTGGAGGCACCCAGCTAACCTACACTGGAGGCACCCAGCTAACCTACACTGGAGGCACCCAGCTAACCTACACTGGAGGCACCCAGCTAACCTACACTGGAGGCACCCAGCTAACCTATACTGAAGGGACCTATACCGAAGTACCTTTGCAGGGGAGTTCCAGGGAGGGGGGGGGGGCGGTTGCCTTTGAAACGTCGGTAGATCTCCTGGCCTCAGCGAATTTAAAAGTAGCTCGCGAGCCGAAAAAGTGTGTTCTACACCATACAAGCCTAACGTACGTTTCATGGCTCAAGGCCGCTTCATCAGAAGCAAGGAATCCACTTTCAACGCATCAAGGAGCCGTCCTAAACATATAGTTAGCAGGACTTGTATGGTTATACACACGATTAAAAAAACAAGGCACCCATAAGTATCCCAATGTCCAGTGAAAGAGGACATGTCCTCTTATGAGAGACGCACTTTTGTTGAGCTGACATGCCTGTCTTTAGTATTGAGGAGATTCGAGTTTCCCTGGAGATTGAGGTGTGTGTGTGTGTGTGTGTGTGTGTGTGTGTGTGTGTGTGTGTGTGTGTGTGTGTGTGTGTGTGTGTGTGTGTGTGTGTGTGTGTGTGTGTGTGTGTGTGTGTGTGTGTGTGTGTGTGTGTGTGTGTGTGTGTGTGTGTGTGTGTGTGTGTGTGTGTGTGTGTGTGTGTGTGTGTGTGTGTGTGTGTGTGTGTGTGTGTGTGTGTGTGTGTGTTGCTTGGAGCGTTACCTAGCTATTTAGTCTAATTAAACATCATATGACTGTCATACAGGAGATAATTATTGCAAACTCGGCTAGTCAGGTAATTAAAAAAAAAAAAAACTTTGTGCCTAGCAAGTTATGATATATTAAAGAAACTCTAACTACAAAAAGTTCCCCTGGGGGGTACTCGCCTCGGTAGGGGAAAGCCTCTGGATCCTATCGAGGCCTCCTCTCCCCATCCTCCTGTGTCCCACGGTGGTCTCGCTGTGCCCGAACAGCGGGCATGTAAATATTTACCTCCCCAGCTCCAGCGCAGTCTCCGCTCTCCACTCGGAGATAGGCGGAAATACCTGATCGCTGTCAGCCTGCTCTACTGCGCAGGCGCAAGTCTGCTGCGCCTGCGTAGTAGAGCGGACCCGACAGAGATTGGGTATTTCCGCCTATCTCCTTACGGTTTGCCGCAACAGCGCCCCTGCTGGAGCCAGGAAAGGTAAATAAATCAGCGCTTGTCAGCCTTGTCGGTGGAGGATTCTGGGACGCTTCGGGGGAGCCAGTGCTGGACTGCCTGCAGCTACAGCGGAGGGGGAAGCCTCATTGGGACCCTGAGTCTTCCCCCTACCGAGGTGAGTACCCCTCCAGGGGAACTTTTTTTGTTTTTTTTGTTACACAGTCTATTTAAAACATGCAAGCTTTATTTACTTGTCTATATTCATCAGTTGAGGTTATGAATGTTTTTGCATTATGAATAGATTGAATAAAATCACTTAGCAGAATATTTTTTCTTTCAGACTGAAATTGTTGTTGAAATTCCTCCATACCACAATAAATCAATTTTGATTGCAGTCCAAGTTCAGTTCTATCTTTGTAATGGGAAAAGAAAACGAAGTCAGTCCCAGAGGTTTACCTACACACCAGGTTAGTTGCTGTAGTTTCACGTTATCAGTAAAGCTGGCTTATTATTATTTTGTATTTATGTAGGCCTTGCATCTTTCTTTATAATTGTATCTTCGGTGATATGAGGGATTAATATGTCTTGGCAGCAGTATCACTAGTTTTATTAAGGTTGTGCAAATTTTTTTTTATTTTTTTTTCAAACAAAGTTTGAGAAAACCTGGACTAAAAATAACATCAATTCACAACCTTTACCAAGTTTTAATATGTAATGTGAAAAGGTACAATCAATACTTTAAATGTTCATTCACTGACAGATTTTGAAATATGTTTTTACAGTGAACGAGTTTAACTGAGAACTCAAGCCTTTGAAATCCTCATTTTATCAACTTTGACAGTATCTTAGCATTTCATGAACTGTGGGGAAGGTGAGGTGTCAAAACACACGTTACCATGACATGAAGTACTCACATATGCAGCTGGTATGATCCTCTGCTTAAAGGATACACTAGGTGACATGTGTATGTAGCGTGCCAAGCACACATATGCTGTGTTCCTTTTTTTTTCTTTCTCTGCTTGAAAGAGTTGAACATCAGGTATGCAAGTTAAGGTTTCTGTCCGGGTCAGGACCAGGTCGGACTGGGTCAAACTATGGCATAACCCTCCTTGATAAGAAATTACAGCCATAAAACACTTTTCTGGCTGAAAATGGCTTCTGAGAGCAGGAAAGAGATGTCAATAGTTCATAGATTTTAGTTCTGGTATACTTCAAAGCATGTGTCATTGAGCAGAGACCATTAACGAGTAAAAATTTTTAAAGGGACACATAAGGCAACCCAAAAAATGAGATTTACTCACCGTGAGTGGCTGCTGCCGGCAGGGGACGGGCGCCCCAGAGCGAGACTGCGTGGGCACCGAACAGCTGCAGGGGGCTGGTAGAAGCCCCAGGTAAGTAAATCTCATTTTTTTGGGTTGCCTTAACCACCCTGGTGTTACAGTAAAATCACCAGGGTGGCGTGCAAACAGGTTTTTTTTCAATTTTTTTTTCCTGAATCATTGTAGCTAACTTTCAGTTAGCCTGTGCAAGGGGTGTGGGCGGGAGGGGCTACCTTACGCCGCTGTAATCAGCGAATCGCCGCAAAGCGGCAGCGATCGCACCCCACACGCAGCTAGCTGCGTGTATGAAGGAAAAAAAATTGCAAAATCGACCCACAGGGGCCGGAGTTATCCACTGCAGCGGTAATGGACGAGCTGAGCTCATCATTACCGCTAAGGTGGTTAAGGGTCACTTTAAAAAGTAGATTTAAAAATAAAACTGTAGGGGGGAAAAAGTATTTTTGAGGAGGAGGATACATACAAAGGTTTATCTCATCAGTTTTTCATCTCATTTTTTTTTTTGTGGAGCAGCTAGTAAAGTCAACTTTTTTTTTAAATTGCAGATCCTCTTTATCCAGACAGTTATGCTGGGTACACACGGTGCGATTTCCCACTCGAACAGTGGGATCGATTATTTCTGACATGTTCAATCATGTTTCGATCGATACAGCTGTCGATTTTTTCATGTGAAGTATGCAAAATAGACGGCTGTATCGATCAAAACCCGATCGAACATGTCGGAAATGATTGATCGATCCCACTGATCGAGTGGGAAATCGCATTGTGTGTACCCAGCATTAGCAAGGTTCTTGAATAGTATTATTGATTTGATACCAATATAATAAGAGATGTGACTCCAGATCCTTAATGATGGCAGTAGAAAAGCTTTAATTGATGCAAAACTCTATACCAAAATAGAACAGGAGGAAAGCAGGGAATATGCCTTGTGTGCCTCCTGGCTCTTTCCAAGCAAACCATGAATTTTTTAAACCTGAAGTACAGCTGGCACATATACTCCTGTGGTAGAAAATATTATTGTATCAGTGGCGTCACTAGCATTTAGACACATTCCTCAAATGTTGGCAGTGGTGCCCTGATCCTTCTGTTGGACCGATTGGTCCCACTCGCAATCTGTTATGTAGGGACTGGAGGCAGAGCAATCAGCAAGGGTGATCAACCGCACAGTCTTTCTATAATGACGGTCTTGGATGATGTGGAGTGATATTTACTTCAGACATGTCGCACATAACTTAATTCTCCATCACACAGTTGTTTTGCTGACTGCACTGATGGGGTAGACCTGCTTTCTTTACATAACAATAATGTGCCTTTGTGACTATCTGCTTGTTTACATTCTGCCCAAACAGTCATGCTTTTGTTTCTCATTTGATCCTCTGAGTAGTCTAATATGAGTGATGCAGTTATTACATGGCTTTTTGTGAGTGATACTGTATATACAAATAAGGTTATAGAAAAATGTCCAACTAGAACAACCCAATACAATTGTATGGACAGTGAGTGGCCTTTTCTGCAACGCAACGGATGCACTTGTGAATAGAGGCTTAAAGGGAACCTGAAGTGAGTAAAATGATTTAAAATAAACACACGATGTACCTGCAAATGAATATTACATACTAACCTCACTGTCGGTTCCTCTCAGAAGCTCGCCATTTTCTTCTTACAGCGATCCCTTCCAGTTCTGACAATATTTTGTCAGAACTGAAATATACCAGTTGCTCTCAGTTATATATCAGCTGCTGTCAGTTACAACTGAATGTGCAAGGTAATGTCTATGTTTTCCCTGTGGCTCAAGTGGGTGATATTACAGTTAAACAGTGTGCTGACCAGATAGCTGTTATGGGGTAATGGCCATTTTCAAAATGGAGGACAGAGCATTCCATTGGTCACAGTGGACAAACAGGACGCGGGAGAGGAGAAAGAGATTGATGAGTAGACTACACTGGAGGTAAGTATGATGTGTTAATGTTTATTTTGATTTTTTCATTTTCAGTGCAGGTTCTCTTTAAAAACCAGTGAGAAGAAGATGGAGGCTGCTTTATTTACTTTTCAACAATACCAGCTGCCTGGCAGCCCTGCTGATTTTTTGGGCTGCAGTAGTGTTGGAATTGCACACCTGAAACAAGTATGCCGCTAATTATATAATCTTGTCAGATCTGACAATGGCCGCAATTCACGAAGATCATGCTGGAGATAAGGCAAGAGAAAATTGACCACCACACATCACATTGGTATTTCCAGTGTTAATTTACTAAAGAAACTTGCCTTATTAAAGTATAAGGATAAGTTTTCACAGTGAGACGAGTTATCTTATCATTTCTGTCCTTAAGTTACCTCCTCTGTAGTTATTTCCACATGCAGTATATAGGGCCTGTCATTAACAACTGGTTCTCGTTCCACGGTTTTTACACCTTCAAGTTCCTGACATTTTTGACACTTTAGCTGTGTCATTTTGATACAGCAGTAACTTTTTAATTATCTATGCCATCTTAGTGATACATATCTTGTTTTTTTCAGTACAATCTAGGCTTTCTTTTGGTAATCTTTTTCTTCCCAAACTATTTTTTGTTTTATAGTCCATTTATGGGGAAAAATTAGGCGTAAATGCGGAAAACAAACATTTTTTCATTTCACCCTTCCTAATTTTCACATCCCACAGTTATAAAACCTTTACAAATAAATTATTTGGCCCTTCCCGATTTAAAATGATACCCCCATATGCCACATTTTACTTGTAGCTGAGCATGTGACGGACCGTTATCCCCAGTCTGCGCGTCTTTGGAGATCGAATGTATTTGCTAGGGCGACAGTTCAGGGGGCATAGAGCTGTACAGATCCATCACTGGGCAATGGCAGAGAGTTACATCTGTAGAGCATTGGGGCCTGAAACTTTCGTCCTAGCGATTGCATCCGATCGCTACTGGTGGCAGTCATTAAACGTTTATAAACAGGTTTAGGTATTGTAGGGGTTAATAATGGGTTAATAGGCTAGGTTTGGGTTAACCACTTAAGGACCAGGCTCTTTTTTTTCCTGATCTGTGCTGCTCTCCTGCCCACAGCACAGATCAGGTTTGCAGCATGGCGATCCGACTACCCTCCCCCTCCACTAGGGGGATGTCCTGCTGAGGGGGGGGGGGGGGGTCTGATCGCCGCCGGCTATCTGTGATTTGCGGAGGGGAGCTCCTCAAAGCCCCCCTCCGCAGCGATTTCCGCCCTCTCTGCCATTCCCTCCCTCTCCCTTACGCTGTGGGCTGCGCAGGACGGATATCCATCCTGCGCCGCCTAGGATAGGCCTATCAGATGCCAGTGATCCCCGGCCAATCAGAGGCCGGGGATCGCCGATCTCCTTCACGGCGCTGCTGCATAGCAGCGCCGTATGATGTAAACAGCGGGGATTTCTTCCCAGCGTGTTTACATTTAGCCTGCAAGCCGCGATCGAAGGCTCGCGCAGGCTGTTGGAGGAGACACCCTCCGTGAACTGACATGGAACAGCCGCTCGAACGAGTGGCCATTTCCATGGTAACACCACTTCAACCTACCGACGCCTATTGGCGTTAGGCGGTCGTTAAGTGGTTAAAAGTTAATGGAGAATACTTTTAATTTGATTGGTACTATGTCACTTTGAAAAAAAAATTTTTTACTTTTACAACTTTTTTTTTTCTAATTTTATTGAATGATTGTTGCTAGCTAACCGCAACAATCATTCACTTTACCATTCACATGACTGTGCACAGGTGTGCACGGTCACATGCACGTGCGGCTACGTGCACGTGAAGAGTTAACTTTAGAGATCTTAACTTAACCTCCCTGGCGGTAAGCCCGAGCTGAGCTCGGGCTATGCCGCGCAGGAGGATTTCTCAGGCTGTACTGGGGCGATTCGCCCCATTCAAAGTGCTGTGCGCGCAGCCAGCACTTTGCTAGCCGTGCGCACAGCTTGATCGCCGCCGCTCTGCGGCGATCGGCCGCACGCAGCGGCGAAAGAGGCCCCCCCCCGCCAGAGCCCTGCGCTGCCCGGACCAATGAGTTCCGGGCAGCGCTATGGGCCGGATCGGATGCGCCTGACGTCAGGACGTCGGCTGACGTCATCCCGATCGTTGCCATGGCGACAGGAGAAGCCAAACAGGGGAACGCGTTATATACGCGCTCCCCTGTTTGCTATTAGTGCCGGCGACTATCGCACTAGAGGGACACATGCGCCCTCTAGTGGTGTTTCATGTAGCTACCACTCTGGTAGCTTTACATGAAACAAAAAAAATAAATAAAAAAAAATAGGATTTTTGCCCATGTGGCAAAAAAAATTAACCACCAGGGAGGTTAAAGACAGAAGAGTTAACTTTAGGTTTGCCTGAGGTAAAATGTTTCCTGAATACTACATGCCTTATCACCGTGGTGATAACTCTAGCAACGTTATTAAAGACATGAGATAAGCTTAGTGAATTGAGGCCAATGTCTGAAACACCTGATCTGCTGCATGCTTGTTCAGGATCTACAGTATAACTAAAAGTATTTGAGGCAGAGCTTCAGCAAGATCGCCAGGCACCTGGTATTGCTCAAATGCAAATAAATATGGCAGCCTCCTCATCCTTCTCACTTCAGTTATCCTTTTAACTTTAATCCATTTATTAGAAGATGTCTCAGCTCCCCTTATACATGGCACCCTTATAATGCAACCAAGTGCCTTTTTTCAGATGTTTGTAAAATGAACTTTATACTGTAATTAATAAATTCACAATTGCCAGAATGATGGTTCTATGTTTATTTTTTTGTGTTTTTTTTTTTTTGTTTTGTTTTTTTGGTTGACATGAAGCATGAATTTCCAAAGGTGGCCACACACGATACAATAAAATGATCCAATCCCACCAGCAATATGATAAAAATGATCGGTTGGACAAAAACAAAATCTAAAGCTTTTTTTTTTCTCATTTGAGCAGGAAATCCAATCGTAATTTGCGTTTTTTTTTTTTCTCCATATAAGTTGATCGGGAGTCGTGTTTTTTTGTTTTTTTTGTTGTTTTTTTTTTTTAAAATGAAAATTGAATGGTGTATGGTAGATTTGCAATTGCTTATTATGACAGACCCAAGACATTTATTATGAGCTTTCAATTAATTTTTTTTTCATAATTGGGTGGAACAATTGAGCACATGTTTGTGGTACAGTTGATCAGCTTTTTCAAAAGTAACAATCAATTAGAAAAATAGATTGTAATTCTTGAATTGAATACAGTATAATCTCTATAGTAAACTCCAATGGTCCAGGAAATGTGGTTTACTATATCAGATATTGTCCTAGAAATGGCCCTGGTACATTCTCTGCTGCAAATCGCCAACTCTGTCCTCCTATTGGAGGTACAGTGCAAGCACTTGCACATTTGGAGGACTACAAGGCTAAGTATACCTTAGAGCCACTAGCCACCAAGCTGTACAAATTTCTGGTGCAGTATCTAGGGCTCCTTAAAAAGCAGTCACTGAATAGAGGCAGCCACTCGCTTCCTGTGAGTGGCTCAGATACCTCCGCAGGCGGGACTTGCAGCACGTGTCACGCTAAACTTTCTGCTCACACTTGAACCAATCCTAAAGCCTCTCTTCAAAATGCATCCAATTATGAGCCACTCGTATCTGTAATGCGAGCTACTCTGATACCTCCACGGGCAGGACTTGGAACTCTACTCTCCTTAGTTTTTTTTTTTACATTTACATTATTCCTCATTTTCCCCAGGCTGCTTATTTGTACAGTACTGTATATCCAGTGCCGGTGCCATTCTTCTTGTCTTACAAATGTTATCAGACATCAACTCACTTACAACCAGCCTTAAGAGAGCAGACAATCATGGGTTTCACACTGACATATGATGCATGCACTGCCCACTGTTTACCACATCCAGAGTCCGCATCACGTAGGCCAAAAAACAGGTTTACTATAACAGAAGTTTTATTGTATCTGAGTTTACTATACCAGGTGTTGCTCCCGTAGACTTATAATGGAGATTTGCTGGGACCTGGAGAGGTAGTTTATTATACCCAAATGTTTACTATACCAGAATTTATTAGAACGAGATTATACTGGCCACCTTTTTTGGCCACCTTCAGGCTTTACACCTGTGAAGGCAAACAAACATGCATGCATCTGAAGATCTTCAGAGCAAACTACTAACAGACTGCTGGTCCAGGATTCAGACAATCCAAACCCGTACAATGTCTGATTCAGGACTAGTGGAAAAGTTGAAGTTGTTGCTTGAAGTTGTTTTTTAACAAATAAGAATTCAAACTTACATGGTGCATAGAAATCTCATATCACTTTTTTTTTCTTTTTGTAGTTCTTCTGAAAAGAGAATGCCCTGAAGAGAAGGATATTTCAGCAGCTTCTTCTTTATCACCAACCCATATAGTTAGTGTTTCAGGTCAACAAAGTCTGCACTCCAATACGCCTTGTCAGAAATCTAACCATAACAATCTGATGCCCTCTATGGAACAGGGCCTTGGATGCCCATCTCAACCACTCTACTTATCTTTGGGCAACCATGGAGTCGCGGGTATTTCACAAGGTAGGAATGTTAATGGGAGAGCAGAATGCCTCCGTACGGCATTAGAGCAGTTGTATCATGTTTCACCTTCTGCTGCGAGGTCTTCCTACACCTCTCTGCAATCTAATGAAATGTACAATGAACAGTCAAGCCTTCCCCTTCATTTAGCATCTGCTCAGGGGTATGATCCATTGTGTTTTCAGCAAGAAGGGGCAGTTCCACAGCTGGTCACCGTTGATCATCAGTCTTTGGCAATGATACAATACCATTCATCTAGCGCAAGCTCTGCATCTTCATCTCGTGCCATCACTGAACCATTGGTCCATTCAGTTCAATCAGCACATCTTCAGCAAATCAGTTACCACTGTCCAAATGCTAGACAGAATACTGGTCCATCATCTTCAACAAACCAACTGACTGATCATTCACCAATTCAACTTACATCTGTCTCCCACCACCTTACAAAACCAGGCCCTGTTTCTTCTCATTCTGGCACTTCTTCCTCTCCATTAACACATTCGCCGTTGTCTAGTCCATCTTCTCCTCAAATGCAGTCAATGCCTTACCAACGTTCCACTTCAAGTTCAGTGGCTTCATCATCCAGCTCCATGGTTCATTCTGGACATCTGCCTCCTCAAACTCACAGTGTTGGCTTGCCTAGCCTTCCCCACCCTGTCACTCTTGGGCATCATGCAATGCAGGACTCTCCTTCATTTCTCTCTGATGATGTTCTCCCTGTTAAATCTGAGCCTGAGGATGGTGAGCTAAGCTTCCAGACAATTGGCTTGCAGGACATCACACTGGATGACGGTAAGAAGTGCAGTTTGTGCATTTTTTGGGCAAAACTAAATGATTGGCTTTAACTTCAAAAATGTTGAGTGGAAAAGGTTGAGGAAGCTGCATGTTATGGGTGGTCAATGAGATGCAAATGATTCCGAGTTGATGCATTTTTTTATGGTAATTTTATGCCTCTTGAAAATGGACCAGTCAATTGTAGCAGTGAACTATTTCAAGCTGTGTAAATGTGCATAAAATTTCCTACAACTTGAAATTATTTACATTTCACTAATTAGCCTTACTGCTTATGTCCTAAATGCAGATATATAAGCAGTGCCGGATTTACTATAAGGCACTGTAGGCACGTGCCTACTGGGGCCTGATGGTGAAAAAGCGTCTCACTCCCCGAGCACCTCCCTCCCTCCTTCCCTATGCAGAGTCCTAATGAGAGGTTACTCACCCTGCTCTCTGCATTCCACTGACCAGATCTCTCAAGGGCACCTCTAACAACTTAATACTGAGGGTACCTCTGGCTACCTAATACTTGGGGACACCTCTAGCTACTTAACCTTCCTGGCGGCTATGCCGCGCAGGAGGATTTCTCAGGCCCCGCTGGGCCAATTTGCATTAAAAAAATTTTTTTGCACACGCAGCTAGCACTTTGCTAGCTGCGTGTACTGCCCGATCGCCACTGCTCTGCGCCGATTCGCCGCTAACCGCCGCGCAGCCCCCCCCCCCCCCCCACAGACCCCATGCGCTGCCTGGCCAATCAATGCCAGGCAGCGCTGAGGGGTGGATCGGGACTCCCTTTGACGTCGCGACGTCGGTGACTTCATCCCGCCCATCGCCATAACGACGGGGGAAGCCCTAATGGAAATCCCGTTCAGTTGTCCTTTAAATATTTAATATTACCTTAACTTTCTAAATTATTTTATGCTTGTAAGTTCACAATAAAGTATAAATGCATGTTTAACACATGAACTTGGGCACACTTATGTGAAAAGCCCTATTGCAAGAACATTCAAAATATCCCACATGTTTTTGTGGTCATGCAATATTTGGCCAATAACTGACACTATGCAGTGGATTTGTACTGCTCAACGCAGAATACCCTATGAGCAAAATGTTTTCTTCCACTCAAGACAGCTTTCCCTGTTAACTCCTCCCTCAAAATCTATTCAACAGTCAGTAATGTCTGTGGGGAACAAAAGATTTACATGGTGAAGCAAAATGATTGCATCTCCGTTATTTTTCAGGAACATAATTGCATGTGTGCCCAGCCTTAGTTTTTATCCCCTTTCAGCTACAGTATTCTTTTTCTTGCAGCATAGGAAACATGACTAAACTTCTTCTCCACCCATTGGTATATAATGGGATTGGTGGAGGTGCCCACTGGTGTGACAGACATACTCACCTACCCAGTAGCTTATTTGTGTCATCTTCATGAAAATGCCAGGCATTTGACTTTACACACAACTATGTAAGCCTATCCCCACTCTTCTAGCGCCTGTATTTTCTCTTCAGTAATTGCACACATCTACTGAAATCCCAGATTGGGTAGATGGGAGTGTATCAGCTGCAGGAGTGGGGAAAAGTCAGTTGAACCTGGGTGAATCTATAAAACAAACTTCAGCTAAACTTTTTTCTCCACCTGATCTCATTACTCCATACCTAAATAACATAGTTATACTACTATACATTTTGCTAACTCTGAAGTCTCCTAAAAATAAGGTTTTTACTTTAAAAACCTCTTTAACCTAATTACCCCTCCTAAAACGCCAAATCCCATGGCTGACAATGCCACAAATCACCCCTAATTACCCTTGCAAAATCCACGACTTTCTTGGTCGTGGATTTTGCTGCTGGAGGAGGCAGAGCTTTCAGCTGTAGCTCTGCCTCCATGTGCGTCTATCGGCGCGTATCTCCGCTTCTCCTATGCCCCTCTCAGTGAATAAAGACAGAGGGGCGGGGGAGAGGCGGCGATCCGCGCTGATAGATGCATGTAGAGGCAGAGCTGCAGCTGAAAGCTCTGCCTCTATGCGGAAGGAGCCCCGCGATGTCCCTTAGGTAGTTTGGGGTGATTTATGGCATTGTCAGCTGTGGGAATGCAGCATTTTAGCGGGGGCAATTAGGTTAGAGGTTTTTAAAGTAAAAACCTCATTTTTAGGAGCCTTCAGAGTCTCTTTAATTCAACAGAGCTGCAAAATGTACTGTCTGTGTACCATATTGCCTTCCATCTTTCCATTTGCAGAGTTTGACATTATGTACATATGGCATTTTGTGTGCATCGTCCTTACTGTAAATTGTTTCTCAGCATCTTTGACATAACACAATTTTACTCTGGGGGGGGGGGGGGGGGGGGAGGTCAGTGGTAATATGAGCATTAGTCAGAAGGGTCTTCGTTTTTTATAGATAATTTTTTTTTTTAGACTGGAGGTCTTATTAAATGTAATGTTCAACCTATTGAAAATATGGTATCATATATGAGTATCTCTTAACAGTTGGTGCAGTACGAGGAAGGCAGTATAATTACCACCAGAAGGTCATTCTGTGACTGTACTGAATAGAAAAGAAAACCTTTTAATAGGTTAGGTCAGAGTATTGAATTGTTTGATATCAATTGCTGGTTTATTTTATTCAGCTCCCATACAGAGTTATGATGACCTGCTGAACCCTCGCCTCTTCCCCGCTATCAGAGATTCTCACAGCCGCACATGCTATATGACCTCTTGTTAGTTATCTCGGAGAATCACGCCAGTCTTATTTCATCCCGCTGCAGAAAGACTGGCTTTTATTGGTAACCAATCAACTGGGTGTAACTGATATATGAAAGGGACTACTAGCTCCAAAAACACTAGTATGTTAACCAAGTGAATGAAATGAAGACGAAGTCATGTAAAAAGGATTCAGGGCAAGAGGGCAAAAGCCAAATGTAGGAATATCAGCATGCACACAGGCAGTAGTAAACATTAATAGAAGTAGCACGTTGCAGTAATCATAAGTTACCCCTTTATGAGCAATCTCAGAAATGAAGCGGACTTAAGTCAAATATATATATATATATATATATATGCATATATATACAGTGGGATACGAAAGTTTGGGCAACCTTGTTAATCGTCATGATTTTCCTGTATAAATCATTGTTACAATAAAAATATATGGGAGACACGCACAGTGATTTTTGAGAAGTGAAATGAAGTTTATTGGATTTACAGAAAGTTTGCAATAATTGTTTAAACAAAATTAAGCAGGTGCATACATTTGGGCACCACAAAAAATAAGTGAAATTAATATTTAGTGGATCTCCCTTTTGCAGAAATTACAGCCTCTAAACGCTTCCTGTAGGTTCCAATGAGAGTCTGGATTCTGGTTGAAGGTATTTTGGACCATTCCTCTTTACAAAACCTCTCTAGTTCATTCAGGTTTGATGGCTTCTGAGCATGCACAGCTCTCTTTAACTCACACCACAATTTTTCAATTATATACAGGTCTGGGGACTGAGAGACCATTCCAGAACATTGTACTTGTTCTTCTGCATGAATGCCTTAGTGGATTTTGAGCAGTGTTTAAGGCCTTTGTTTTGTTGAAAGATCCAGCCCCGGCGCAGCTTCATCTTTGTCACTGATTCCTGGACATTGGTCTCCAGAACCTGCTCATACTGACCGGAATCTATGCGTCTCTCAACTTTGACAAGATTCCCAGTCCCACTACTGGCCACTCAGCCCCATGATGGGACCACCACTATATTTTACTGTAGGTAGCAGGTGTTTTTCTTGGAATGTTGCGTTCTTTTTCATCCGTGCATAATACCCCTTGTTATGCCCAAATAACTCCATTTTAGTTTCATAACTCCACAGCACCTTATTCCAAAATGAAGCCGGCTTGTCCAAATGTGGTTTAGCATACCTCAAGCAGCTCTGTTTGTGCTGTGGGCAGAGATAATGTTTCCTTTGCATCACTCTCACATATAGCATCTCCTTGTGTAGAGTGCGTCGAATGGTTAAACGATGCTCAGTGACTCCATCTGCAGCAAGATGAAGCTATAGGTCTTTGGTGCTGGTCTGTGGGTTGACTCTGACTGTTCTGACCATTCGTGGCTTCTGTCTGGAAACACACAGCTGAAATCTGAGTCAGCTTTCTGTATCCTTCCCCTAAACCATGATGGTGAACAATCTTTGTCTTCAGGTCATTTGAGAGTTGCTTTGAGACCCCCATGTTGCTACGCTTCAGAGGAAATTGAAATAGGAGGGAAACTTATATCTGACCCTCTTAAATACTCTTTTTCATTGGATTCACCTGTGTATGTAGGTCAGGAGTCACTGAGCTTACCAAGCCAATTTGAGTTCCAATAATTAGTTTGGTTCTGGAATCAATAAAAGGACAACCGTGCCCAAATTTATGCACCTGCCTAATTTTATTTAAACCATTATTTGCGCACTTTCTGTAAATCCAATAAACTTCATTTCACTTCTCAAATATCACTGTGTGTGTGTCTCCTATATGATATGTTTAACTGACTTTTTATCGCAACAACCAACAATTTATATAGGAAAATCATGACAATTAACAAGGTTGCCCAAAATATACACATAGCGATAGATGGATAGATATAGATAATTTGTTTTTAAATAGTGTCCAACTTCTCCCTGTTTTGTGAATTGTTACGGTTTTAAAGTACATGAAGTGGAATACAAACCCGGAAATGGCATGTGTATTTATATATACGGTACATCTTATATACACACATAAAATATTGTAGATTGTTAAACTATTGTCAGTGGCGTAGGGCCCACGGGCGCAGCCGCGACTGGGCCCTTTTGTTCCAGGGGCTCGTGTGTGACAGGACTGCTTTACTGTCCTGACTGCAGAGTTCCATTCCTGACTCCCGAACATACCGCGTGAGTTAGTACACTGTTCCGTAACTCAGCAGTAGGCATCACCTCTATGCCAGGCACCCAGCACCGCCCACTTCAGTTAGCCCTGCAGCCAGTAACAGTCTTTAGATGGCCGGGGCCCGGCTCCTCCTCCCCACTTCCTCTAGTAAAGAATGTATTTAGCGTGAGTGGCTGCAGATTCCATGTGTCTGGTGAGTGAGGTAACTCTTCCTCTCCCTCTCCTTTACTTGCTCCTAAAGTGTCCATCCACTGACTTTTATGTTCTTTTGTATTGGCACCTCTGGCCCTGGCAAATCACAATCCTGCCTGCTTGAGATGTGCCATCTGGCACAGTGCAGCGTCTGTTGTGTGCCATATACTTGTCATCCCTCGCCTGTGCTCTCTTCCAGCAACGTCTGCTCAAATGAGGGGGAGGGGGAGATGCTGAGCAGACGCAGGGGTTACAAGCAGGAAAAGAACATCCCGGGGACAAGTATACGGCACATCACAGGGGCTACACTGTCAGATGTCAGTGCACAACGGGGCCCAGGCACATATCAAGCAGGCAGGACTGTGCTTTGTCCAGGCATGTGATGCATCAGAGGAGAAGAGAAAGTGTCTGGCTGTATAGTCCTAGTCTAATGTCCTACCATATTATTATGTATTTATATAGCACTGACCTCTCCTGCAGTACTGTACGGAGTACATAGTCATGTCACTGACTGTCCTCAGAGGAGCTCACACTCTAATCCTACCATGGTCATAGTGTAATGTCCTACCATATTATTATGTATTTATATAGCACTGACATCTTCTGCAGCACTTTAGAGTACATAGCCATGTCACTAGCTGTGAATTATTGATAATTATTACCCTGTATGTCTTTAAGGATAATTTTGCTTGTGGGGAGTTCAGCAAAATAGGTTGCAAGCAAATTGGCCTTAATGGGGGTGGGGGGCCCAGTTTTAAATTCCGCCTCAGGGCCCAGAAGACTCTAGCTATGCCACTGACTGTTGAACTTGCCTTTATCAATCATTAAAACATTTCTTTTTTTCAATACAGTAAATGAGATCATAGGACGTGACATGTCTCATGGATCCACAAGGATACGTCAAGATTGCCGGAAATCTGCAGCGTTTGGGGTACCAGAGGAAGGCTAAATTGTACAGTTGGGAATAGCAAGATGACTGCAGAAGGTCTATAGTTCATCCCAAAGCACTCTGATGTCTGACTTTTTAGTTTTGGGCTTCCAGCTTCGTTGCCTTTCTTATATGCCCCTTTGGGGAATTAATGTTCGCTATGATAATTTACATGGCAGTTTGTTACTTGGGGGTATAGTTCAGTAACTTAAATTTCTTTAAGGGTTTAAATTGTAATAGGAACTAAATAATGTAAATGGGATATGAAGGTGTCATGATCCCCTTTCTTACTGTAATAGAAATTACATTTTAAGAAAAATTCAGAATAAAATTGCCCTTTATTGTCCGATATACATCTGTACCGTCCGTATTGTAATATTTACAAGTGGGTTTGGTTGTACTGAAACTGAAAGATTATGGTTGTCCTGGAATGTATGAACAAATGTCTTGCTGTCCATACAGGAGCTAATCTCAGGGAATGCAGCAAAATCGTAGACCTGTTGTAAGTTTCTAGCGTGTGTGACTGCTGAAAACAAATCTTTAATTATAAGAAATAATTCTATCTATAAGCTATAAAAGCCTACCAATAGTTCTCACAAACATCTGATTTATTGTGAAGATGTGGGTTTGTGCATAAAGTACTCATTGCTCTTCCATCACATGCTGAGATGGAGAGTAGAGGAGGAATAGCAGATCTATGAACAGAGTCAGGAAGAAGATGTTTGAAGCTTTTTAGCTCTCCACATATGTTTAGGAGTCTGCTTAGGTTAAAGTGTACTAGAGCTTTAAAAAATAAAGATTTGATACTCACCCACAGCTTCCTCCTGCAGCATGAAGTGGTCTGAGTCCCACGCAGTGCTCCAGAGGTCTGCATTCAGCCGCGATCAGCCCCGGTAAAAGGCTGTCAGGTCAAGTCTGGGTCTTCTGCGCGGATGTCCCGTGCATACACAGTAGACCCGGACTGACACGACTGAGCCAGTTACTGGGGCTGATTGCGACTGAACGGCAGACTGCGGGAGGACGGCGTGGGGCTTATGCCGCAGGAGGAAGCTGCTGGTGAGTATCAAATCTTTATTTTTTTACAGCTCTACTACACTTCAAGGGGTTGCAGAAATATGAATCTCTCACTAAATGGTTTCTTTATGCTCCTCGATACAAATCCTCTGGGAAAACCATCAAGAAATACATGCACTTCACATAGTACTGAACATAATCATATTTGACATGGAGTATTATTAAAAGGAGAACTCCAGCCAGGGGCGTAAACTACAGAGGAACAGCGGGGGTTCAAAGCTGTAAGTGGGCCCCAACTACTACTTGTTTTATGATCCTCGCAAAATGGGCTTCCAAGCTGTGAGGGTTATAGAATGAAAACCTCAAAATGCCTGTTTGTCAGAACGGATATTAAGGTCTGTGGTGACATTTTGTGCTTTTTGGTTTCTTGATTAGTCCGTTGCCTTAAATTCGTAGCCATCTTCTTTGATTGGCAACCCAATTCCCAAGCATGTTGCATATTATTTGCCCAGTTCACAACTCTGAAGTAAGAATATTGCACTGCAGCAGATGTTATGCAATGCAGGTGTGCAAAGCAGTTTTCACTTCTGATAGAAGGTGGAGAGGTTACTCAATTGCAATTCATTTTACTGTGACAGAATAGTACAGACAGTCCCCAACTTACACATGACTCAGGTGACTTAACTGATTTAAGTTCGAGATGCAAACAAAGTTGTCTCCAGGTACAAAATATACAGTAGTTTTTTTTTTTAATTACATATTTTTTAAAAATGTTACAGTATTGTATAATGCTTTAAAAGCACATTGAAACAACATAGTTTATACTAGATGTTCAGTAAATCAATTATCCACATGTCACCATGTTTAACACAGGACTCAACTTGCAAACAAAATCAACTTACAATGTCTCGGAACTTAGTAGAGGACCGCCTGTAGTGTCTGTTGTTCAGAATCATCAGGGTTTGGCTGATGCTGGATAAGGGTGCTTTCTGGTTGCTTGAGATTCGATGTTAAAAATAGGCTTAGCTAACACAGTACTATACTTCACTCTATATACAAACCATTAATAATATAAAATACAATGATTGAAAGTATTTTAACCTTGATGGAGCCATGGAATCCAGTCTTTTAAAGGGACACTACAGCAAAAAACTGTAAAATTGTAAAATATGTGCAAACCTATATAAATAAGTACATTTTTTTTTTCCAGAGTAAAATGAGCCATAAATTACTTTTCTCCTATGTTGCTGCCACTTACAGTAGGTGGTAGAAATCTGACAGAAGTGACAGGTTTTAGACTAGTCCATCTCTTTATAGGGGATTCTCAGGGATATATTTTTCAAAAGCACTTGGTGAATGGCAGTTGCTCTGTCTAACTGCCAAAAAACTGTGTAGCCAGCAGGGAAGCTGGTCAGCATCATTGTTTAAATCCTTTTTAGGGAATATCTTTATAAAGAATAAAAGCCATGCTGAGAATCCCCTATGAAGAGATGGACTAGTCCAAAACCTGTCACTTCTGTCAGATTTGTACTGTCTACCGTAAGTGACAGCATTATAGGAGAAACGTAATTTATGGCTCATTTTACTCTGGAAAACAATGTACTTCTTATCTGTACAGTATATGTTTGCACATATTTTAAATTTTACAGTTTTTCGCTGTAATGCCCCTTTAAGCACAACAGAGCCCACAAACAGCCAGCGATATGTGCTGGTTGGTTGAGAATGCTAGTTAAGTTTTAGATAACCGGGACTGTGTTGGATTTATTAGAATGCTTGTGTTTTTTTAGGAATGCAATGGATTTCTCCAGAACAAACTCCCACAGAGGTGTTACCACTTCCTGGATTCGTATTTGTTCCTTAAACACAATGTACTAGCTTGATGGTCTCACTAATGTGGCCCAGATCAGTTTATACATGGAATATCTAGGCTATGTTATAAATTAAGGTTTGCTGGCATTGATAAAGTGAGAAATATATATGACCTAAACAGGACAAGGAAGGGGTGGATTGGAAAAATAATTTGGTAGCAACCATGTAGAGTTCTTATGAAAGATGGTATCAAATAGCTGAAGCTAAGCAACTTTGTTAGAACAAGTATTAATAAATATCCAAAAAGGACTGTTTTTAATACAAATACACATATGTATACACATATATGTGATCTTCAAACAGGAAAAAAGCATGCAAGTCGATTAATGCATGGTGCTTGAGTAATGGAAGTCTATGGGTGATGCAGTAGGTGTAAATGACAGACCGCAGTGCATTGTGGTGCACTTGCGTGGACCAACGGAAATCCCAGTGACTTACTTCCTACACAGCAGAGAGTGCGTCACTGACCCTGTCAGTGCATGCTGCAGAGTCATATGAGTGAGGTTTTTTGCAATGCGGCAGGAGCATTGCAATGCAAAAAAACAAGTGTAAATCCTGCCTGAAACAGCACAGCTTTCCAAGTTGTGTATTGTGAAATATTATGCAGACATTGAGGAACATGTATGTGACAAACTTAAGCAATGTAGACGTTTATGGCACAGAGGATGACAAAGTATGAAGATCAGAATTTTGTGGAATAGTTTTATAGTATCACTGAATCAAGTCTTTTTATGAATACAATCATAATTGTGCTGAAAAAGTAAATGATTATCATTAGTTAAACCATGTTGCTCTGTCCACTTTCATATAACTTCTTTGTTTGCTTCGGTTTGTTTTTCTTAAACAATGCACACAATATCACAAAAGGCCAACTAATAGTAAAAACAAGAATCGGATAATTAAATATTCATGTCTTCAGCAGCAGAGCCCTCTTGTCCAGATTGTCACCATGAATGTGGGGCTGTAATCTTCCCAGACAAAATAATGGACAATAAATGTTATGTAATGGTGCCCATACATGGTACAAATTCTTTTTCATCCAATCTTACCATTTCTACGTATTATAAAGGTAAATTAAGTGAATATACTGAAAGGATAATTTAGGCACTTCCCTTATATTACATAGAAATGTTAAGATTGGATGAAAAAAATTGTACCATGTGTGGGCACCATAAGAATGACAAGCAATTGCAGATCTATAATTGAAACATTACACGTCAGAGGTGTTAATATATATTTTTATTTAAGTAATGGCATGTTGTAGTTTCCTTACCAAATGGTGTTAGAACTGTAGTGGAAGATCTGTGAGGATCAAAAGTACTCCTTGTTGAATAGACTGCTAAGGACCTAGATATGTGGCACACAATTGTGGGGTGATATGGGGCCAGACCATTCACAGCGGGATCACTGGTCAAAAGATACCAGTGTTTGTGGAGAACTACAAGTGTTTGTAGATCCACTACAAGTGCTTGTAGTGTGTAGAGTGTTGGAGAGAAAACCTAGTGATCTCCTGACTGGAATTAAGAATTGGCTTTGGGTTTATGCTTCAGAGAACCATTTTCCTTGTATCCTGTAGATGAGGCCTTAATTTCAAAGTCCTGTGGATGAGGACAGTTGTGATGTGCACATAAGTATTGTCCAAAAACGATTCCTTGTCTGAATGCCAATCAGATAGGGACTGTTTTAAAAGTTTGTTGCCACAGGTGTATCATTTAACCACTACCACTTCCTCGGCACGAGTATCTATGTCCCTGTTTAGTAAACAGGGACGTAGACACTGCTGCACGCCCCCGCGCTTGTTACTGCTGCCGTTAGTTAGCCGGGAGATCAGTGAATGGGATTACAGTTCTTATTTATTGATCTAAGTCCTCGTGTGAATAGCTGCAGCCGTCCATGAGACGGCGCCAACATTCACAAAGCCCGTCCACTCGGTGCTTCCTCTTAACGTAGTAATACTAGGCATGAGAAAGTGATTTTAAACATTTTAAATTGACCCCTGACCTCCCACACTCCCCAATAGTTCCCCCAAAAATGTTGAGGATGAAAAAATGACAATTAAAAAAAAATACATAGTTACCTTAGGGACTGAACTTTTTTTTTTTTTAATATGTCAAGAGGGTATATTACTGTTAGTTTTTAAATTATGGGCTTGAAATTAGTGTTTTATGCAAAACTGAAAAAAATGCACCTTTATTTCCAAATAAAATATTGGCGCCGTACATTGTGCTAGGGAAAAATTTTAAACATTGCAATAACCGGGACAAATGGCAAATACAATGTGTGGGTTTCAATTACGGTAGCATATATTATTTTAAAATGGCTGAAAACTGAGAAATGAATTTTTTCTTATTTTTCCTTTTTAAATGCAGTTGGAATAAAATAATAGCAAAAATTACCCCCCAAAGAAAGCCTAATTGGTGGTGAAGAAAACAAGATAGATTGTTTTGTTGTGAAATGTAGTAAAAAAGTTATAGGCAAATGAATTGAAGGAGTGCTATTGCTCTGGTGTTTATGGGGAAAAACCTTGGAGGTGAAGTGGTTGGTGTCGTGACTGGTTTGTAGCTGGTTGCAAACCCGGTGTGAACCGGCCCTTAGGGCTCATTAACACTAGACGAGCTTTTCTTAGCGCTTTGTTATTAACGTTTTTTAAAATCGCTCCCATTCACTTTCATTAAAATGGCGGGAAAAATTGCCACAATTATCGCGTACACGATCGCGAAATCACAGCGATATATCAGCAATTTTAATGAAAGTGAATGGGAGCGATTTTAAAAATGCTATTCAATCCCAAAAAGCTCAGAAAAGCGCTTCTAGTGTGAATGGGCCCTATGGTGCCCATTTACTATTTGATATTCTTAATAGATTGGACCTGAAGACAATCTTCTAAAGCAGTGCTGTCCAACTTCGTGGGCATGGAGGGCCGTTTTTTTTTCCAGACCACATGGTGGAGGGCCGGCAGACCGACACCACAACACCACGCCCCTGCAGATTTACCCACAAAATACATTCAGATTGGCCACAGATGTGCCCACCAAATGCAGTCAGATTGGCCGCAGATGTACCCACAAAATGCACTGATTACCCGCAGATTTGCTAAAATATTTACACACCCCGCCCCCCATCGTTGTCCCCTGTGCTGCCGCCTGAAACTCACCTCAGATCGGCAGCGGCGGGCGGGAGATCGGAGCCAGTCAGACCAGCACATGGCAGCCGCGCAGTGAATTTAAATGCAGGAAGTGACATCATCGGTCACGTCCAGCACTTAGTCCCCCGTGCGGCTGCCATGCACCGGTGTGGCTGGTTCCTATTTTCTGCCGCCGCAGAAGGGGCAGCCTGTAAATATTTATAGTCCGTAGCATGGGGGAAAGGTTTTTTTTGTTTTTTTTTAAAGTTGCGCTGCCACAGCACGGAGCAGGCGGCAGGGCAGCCGCAGCAGGAGGCCCGCGGGCCGCCAGTTGGACAGCACTGTTCTAAAGGTATGGTATTTTCAATCAATATTATAATCTAAATATTGATTGAATATTGGTTGGGCATGTGTTGGGTTTTTTTTTTTTTTGTTCTCTTCATACTAGCACGAAAGCAGGTGGGAGCAGTGGGCTATCAACATTTGCATAGTTTACTTTTGAAGTTTGCAGCAGTCAGATATATACAGTATTAGAAAAGATCAAATATGTAATGGTGCAAAGTGCATCAACAGATAAATGATGGTATCTGGAAAATGATGGTCGTTTATCCCAACTACCACAAATCTGAAAGTGTATGGGTAAGCTTCTTTTTCAGGGAGAGAAAAAGCATATTTAATGGATATCTTTAAGTGGGTTAAAATGAAAAAAAAAAAGTTTGATAAGAAGTTATAACTTGAGAGATGATTTTATTTATTGCTTTGTGGAATTCTTCTTTAAAAAGCACAGCAGCCACGCAAGTTATTCAGTTTAAAACTAGATCAGCAATGTCTTTCATATTCCATCATTTTAAAGGACCGCTAACTCAGAAGGGATATGGAGGCTGCCATATTTATTTCCTTTTAGGCTACTTACACACCAAGACGTTGCGTTAGGTGCCACGTTAAGGTCGCATAACGTGCACCTAACACACCGTATGGTGCTGCAAGAAAGGACGGTAGAGTGAGCAGCGTTAGGCGGCTCTATCCCTATAAGGTCTCCCAGAGTGGCGCTGATTGGCCGGCGGGACCACGTGATGCGGAGCGAGACACTCCGCATCACATGGTCCCGCCGGCCAATCAGCTGCCGCCAGTGCAGTGAATATTAAGTAGCCATGTGCGCGGCTACTGTAGCTGGCTCTTCCCGCCTCCTCTCTGCCCCCCACTGAGCATGTGCAAACATTCTAACGCGGCTATAGCAGCTCTAACGTCGTAGCATGCTGCACTTTCCGGATAACGCGCAGCGTTACATGTAACGCAACGTGGGCTGTGTGAACAGCCCACTTGTGTTACATTGCTGTGCGTTGGGGGAGCGTTACAGGCGCACTAAAGTGCGCCTGTAACATCCCTTTGTGTAAGCAGCCTTAAGCAATACCAGTTGCCTGGCTATCCTGCTGATCCTCTGCCTCTAATAGTTTTAGCCATAGACCCTGACCAAGCATGCAGCAGATCAGGTGTTTCTGACATTGGCAGATCTGATAAGATTATAGCTGCATGTTTGTTTATGGTGTGATTCAGAAACACATTGTTTAATACTGGTTTCACAGTGGGACGTTAAAGTCTTGGTGTGTAAGTAGCCTTAAAGGAAATAAATATGGCAGCCTCCATATTCTTCTCACTTCAGTCGTCCTTTAAATATATCCTGTGACATCTAGGTATTATGACTTCTCAACACTATTTGAAGATTTTGTGTGTGTACTCGAGAGAGCTGGGCGGCAGAGGACGACGGGTCCCGAAGGGGGGGGGGGGGGGGGGGGGGGGCGCAGCGCCACCCAGAGGGTGCGCATGGCAAGAGAGAGGCCAGTGCGGGGGGGCGCAGCCACAGCATAGCGCCAGTTTTTAAACTGGCCTTACGCCTAAGATGTATATATTATACAGGTCCTTCTCAAAAAATTTGCATATTGTGATAAAGTTCATTATTTTCTGTAATGTACTGATAAACCTTAGACTTTCATATATTTTAGATTCATTACACACAACTAAAGTAGTTCAAGCCTTTTATTGTTTTAATATTGATTGTTTTGGCATACAGCTCATGAAAACCCAAAGTTCCTATCTCAAAAAATTAGCAGATTTCATCCGACCAATAGAAGTGTTTTTAAAACAAAAAAAGTCAACCTTCAAATAATTATGTTCAGTTATGCACTCAATACTTGGTCGGGAATCCTTTTGCAGAAATGACTGCTTCAATGCAGCGTGGCATGGAGGCAATCAGCCTGTGGAACTGCTCAGGTGCTATGGAGGCCCAGGATGCTTCGATAGCGGCCTTAACCTCATCCAGAGTGTTGGGTCTTGCATCTCTCAACTCTCTCTTCACAATATCCCACAGATTCTCTATGGGGTTCAGGTCAGGAGAATTGCAGGCCAATTGAGCACAGTAATACCATGGTCAGTAAACCATTTACCAGTGGTATTGGCACTGAGCAGGTGCCAGGTCGTGCTGAAAAATGAAATCATCTCCATAAAGCTTTTCAGCAGATGGAAGCATGAAGTGCTCCAAAATCTCCTGATAGCTAGCTGCATTGACCCTGCCCTTGATAAAACACAGTGGACCAACACCAGCAGCTGACATGGCACCCCAGACCATCACTGACTGTGGGTACTTGACACTGGACTTCACGCATTTTGGCATTTCCCTCTCCCCAGTCTTCCTCCAGACTCTGGCACCTTGATTTCTGAATGACATGCAAAAGTTGCTTTCATCCGAAAAAGTACTTTGGACCACTAAGCAACAGTCCAGTGCTGCTTCGCTGTAGCCTAGGTCAGTCGCTTCTGCCGCTGTTTCTGGTTCAAAAGTGGCTTGACCTGGGGAATGTGGCACCTGTAGCCCATTTCCTGCACACGTCTGTACACAGTGGCTCTGGATGTTTCTACTCCAGACTCGGTCCACTGCTTCCGCAGGTCAACCAAGGTCTGGAATCGGTCCTTCTCCACAATCTTCCTCAGGGTCCGGTCACCTCTTCTCATTGTGCGTTTTCTGCCACACTTTTTCCTTCCCACAGACTTCCCACTGAGGTGCCTTGATACAGCACTCTGGGAACAGCCTATTCGTTCAGAAATTTCTTTCTGTGTCTTACCCTCTTGCTTAAGGGTGTCAAGGGCCTTCTGGACAGCAGTCAGGTCGGCAGTCTTACCCATGATTGCGGTTTTGAGTAATGAACCAGGCTGTGAGTTTTTAAAAGCCTCAGGAATCTTTTGCAGGTGTTTAGAGTTAATTAGGTGATTCAGATGATTAGATTAATAGCCGTTTAGAGAACCTTTTCATGATATGCTAATTTTTTGAGATAGGAATTTGGGGTTTTCATGAGCAGTATGTCAAAATCATCAATATTAAAACAAATGGCTTGCACTACTTAAGTTGTGTGTAATGAATCTAAAATATATGAAAGTCTAATGTTTATCAGTACATTACAGAAAATAATGACCTTTATCACAATATGCTAATTTTTTGAGAAGGACCTGTATATACACGCGCGCGCACACACTCACGCACACACTCACGCACACTCACACACACACACCACACACTCACACTGATTTTTATTTTTTTATGCCACTAAGCAAAAAAGACAGATATACATATTGGCAGAGATATTTCATATGGGTATAAATATACAACATTTCCAGATGTGAAGAAAATTAATTCTCCAAATTGTATGATGGAACTAAATACATGGTAATCATATCTTCAGTGGAATCACCGCTGTAGATGACCTCCAATAATTATATATGTAAAACAATTTATATTTAATTTGTTTATGGATGGGATCGGCAGACAGTAAGTCGATAGGAACAACCAGGATGGGACATGGCTGTCGCCCCAATCGCAAATATTGGATTTGCAGTGGCTGGTCTTGACAATTACTTATCAACACAGGACACGGCTGAAGTGCTGCTTGTTATTGACTTAATTGGATCAATTAATTTAGACGTCTAAGTCTATTTCAAGGTGCACAAAATTCCTTAAATTGTTGGATACAGTCATGTAGTTTACCCTCTTGACGACCGGCTAACGCCGATCGGCGTAAACTGGTTGTCTGCGGGTTTCCATGAAACGGCCGCTCGTTCGAGCGGCCGTTCCATGTCAGTTCACGGAGGGTGTCTCCGTGAACTGCCTGCGAGCCTCCGATCGCGACTCGCAGGCGAAATGTAAACACGCGGGGAAGAAATCCCCGGTGTTTACACTGTACGGCGCTGCAGCAGCGCCGTAAAGTAGATCGGCGATGGTCGGCCTCTGATAGGCCGGGGATCGCCGCCGTCTGATAGGCTGAAGCCTATCAGAGGCGGTACAGGACGTATCGCCGTCCTGTACTGCCCACAGAGCCAGGGAGAGGGAGGGTGGAAAAGCGCTGCGGAGGGGGACTTTGAGGAGCCCCCCCCGCAAGGCACAGCAGAGTGGCGGTGATCAGACCCCCCCAGCAGGACATCCCCCTAGTGGGGAAAAAAGAGGGGGGGGGAAGTTTGATCGCCCTGCCTGCAATACGATCTGTGCTGGGGGCTGAAGAGCCCACCCAGCACAGATCCATGGGAAATCACTTGGTCGGCAAGTGGTTAAACACATGAGAATTTTTGCCCATTGGAGTGTTCTATTATCAATTTTTATCAATGACCTCTAATGGATTCCATTAGTACCTGTAGTGTGGTGTGTATGCTGAGTTTCCTTTTTCTACGTTTCTCTGGGTTTGGCGCACCTCACTGCACTACTGATCATCTCTCAACTGTAGCCTGGGGGTTGAGCTGCCTTTTTAGTCCCTTTACTTGCTATGGTCTATGATCATTTGTCAGTCATAGAGTGTGTGTGTGTGTGTGTGTGTATTAAAATAGGAGCAGCCAGCACTCCAAAATCCAAGGTTACTTGATCATGTCACAAAACTGTTTTGTGATATAACTTTGTTATAAGGCAGAGGTCTCAAACTCGCAGCCCGCGGGCCATTTGCGGCCCTCAATACAATATTTTGTGGCCCGCGCCGGCTTCCTTATAGTTCGCTTCAGTGCTCCCAAGTAATCCGCCGCATCCCCACCGCTAAACGAGGGCTGCCGAGCCCCCAAATCGCCCGGGGGGGCAATCCGCCGGCATTTCCTGGAAGGGGCATAGCTTTCAGCTTCAGGGGCTCCTGACGTCAATCGCCGCACGGATCGCCGCCTCTCCCCGCCCCTCTGTGAAGGAAGAGTGAGAGGAGCGGGCAGAGGTTGACGTCAGGAGGGGCAGAGCTGAGGCTGAAAGCTCTGCCCCTTCCGGGAAATGACGGCGGATTGCCTCTTGGGTGATTGGGGTGCTCTGCAGCCCTCGTTTTGCGGCGGAGACACGGCGGATTACTTGTAATGGGAGCACTGAAGCGAACTATAAGGTAAAATAGGCAAAATAGTTCGCTTCAGTGTGAATTTGATTTTGAAATAAAAATCAATGCAAGGGGGGGTATGCCGGGGGGGTGGTGGCTGCTGATTGTAAAATCCCTTATGCGGCCCAGCCTCATCCTGACTTTGCCTCCTGTGGCCCCCAGGTAAATAGAGTTTGAGACCCCTGATATAAGGTTTCTCCATGGGCCCGAAAGTCTGGTGATTGACTCATTTTATTGTGCTGTGATAAACAAATATTTTTCTGTTTTCCGCACAAATATTTCTGAGTCTCCCATCTTATGCTGGGCATACACGGTTAGTTTATGCGCTGGTATCGAGCCAGCAGCTGGATGCCGGCGCATCACCACGCGTGCGCACGGATCGATTCCCCGCTATTGTCTGCCCACGGGGATCGAGCGGGCAATCTATCCGGCGGGTCATCGGACCTCTCGAATATTATCAATCGAGCCATCAGCGGCTCGATTGATAAGGATACAAACTTACCATGTATGCCCAGCATTATGCTGGGAATACACCATACAATTTTCTGTTAGAATGCATAATAAGGTTATTTTCTGTAGAGAATGGTCATTATCTCTGGTGCATTGTCTTCTGTTTATCTTCTGCTGAGTAGAACAATGCCTAATTGCTAGGCAGATAGATCGTAAGATAGATGCATTTCTAATGCTGGGAATACACGGTTCGTTTTTGCCTTCGTTAAAACCTTCGATTCGTTCGGTAAACGAATCGAGTGTTGAAAACGTATGTGAAAATAGTCATAATCTCATTATAGTTTCGATTAATAGACCCCAAAAACGAACGACTAGTGATCGAACATGTTTGATATTATCTCTCTTTATCCATCTAATCGAGCCATTGGTAGGCTTGATGGCTGTTCAGATCGATTATATATTCGTTTATGCTAGTCCGTCCCTGTAAAAAGGGATTTTCGTTTCGTTTCTTTGCAGCCTTCGATCATTGGAAAAACGAAACCATCAGAATCGAAAAAAAAAACGAAACCATGGGTGGTGATATTAACCGTATGACCGATTATTTCGGGATCGAAAAGGACAAAAGGCACAATCGAAACGAAGGTTTAAACGAAGGCAAAAACGAACCGTGTATTCCCAGCATAACATGTTGAACTTTATCTATCTGACAGGTAAATCTAATGCTCAGAATACACCATACAATTTTGTGTTAGATTTACGTGCCAGATAAATACAGTTTAACATGTTGGAAATGTATCTATCTTACTATCTATCTGCCGAGCAATTAGGCATTATTCTACTCAGCAGGAGATAAACAGAAGACAATACACCAGAGATAATGACCAGTCTCTACAGAAAATAATCTATGCATTCTAACAGAAAATCTAACAGAAGAATCTAACAGAAAATTGTATGGTGTATTCCCAGCATAACAGAAAATTGTATGGTGTATTCCCAGCATTAAAACCATAAAAGGAACATTAATTACAGCCATGGAAGAGAAAACTTTTTAACTTCTTGCTTTATCAGTCAATAGCCATTTTAAGCAGAGCGTGGTTAATTTAAAAGCATATTTCACTTTCTGTTTGCTAGTTCTCTTCCTTTAACACCTTGAATTTTAAATCCAGAACAAGCAAGCCGTTCAGATGTCCTAACCCATTTCTGCTAACATGCTTGTTCCAGGTGTGTTATTCAGACCACTTACATTGAAAGATCAGAATGACAACAAAATTGCTTGGCTAGCATTGGCAAACTTTTAAGTCAGAGACATTGCAAAGCTATTTTCAATACATTTCTTTTTGAAGCAGGAATTACTAATGTTTTTGTTTTCCTGAATTATATTCATAGTTAATCTTTATGCAAGTTGATATTTCGATAAATATTTTCATATATACTTTGTAATTGCATATGTACAGATTATAAACCACATCCTTTTCATTAGATGGCACAACTCTGAAAACTGATCTGATATTAAACCTTCCCGCTTTGAATAGGAGTTTTCTGTTATTTAACTGTATTTCTTATTTCTTCCAAAACACCTGTGTCAGCCTAAAGGCACCAAATTAGCCAACAGATCCAAATGATTCAGTCTGATCCTGTTCGATTAGTGTAACATTAGCAGAACGTTGTCCCATGCAGTGTTTCAGCTCCTTGGTACCCATTTAATGAAATGTGCAGGCACTGGAAAACATTGGAAATAAAAAAGAAATGCCTTTCTCCTTACTATGCTGTGGGAATAAAGCATTAGGCTCAGATCACACTATGCTGGAATGTCAGCATATCTGTTCACTTCTCATGCTATGTTGCTTTGATGATCCATGGAGGTATCTGTTCCTCCAGTTAGACTTGAGTGGAGTACGTCTATGGCAAAGCATCTGCTTTCTGAAACATTTTTGTGTAATGTAGATGCAATTGACACACCTGGACATGGTGAAGATAGACATGAGTAGAAAGGTCCATGCTTTTATCTAGGAAAAGCATGAGGTCTATTGGTCCACTGCCATCTGCTCTGGGAAGCGGTTCGACAACTGGCCTAGCATCAACCAGTCATTAGGATATGGCTAAGCTTTGAAATGCAATACAGAACAAACCTTTGTAAGAAAAAAGGCGGGACTGCAAGTAAGCATTTAATTTACTATGTATTTATTCAACTTCACTTGTACTTCAATTGTGTAGAAGAGACTATTGAAGTAAAAAAAAGTGGATAATAATGAGACCAAAGTATACAGACTTGGTATCTGATCTGTAGGTGCTATTTGTACCTCTTGAAGTTGCCTTATCTTTACTGTACAGAAGCTAAATAAAGTTGTTGCTTCTTTGTTTGTTTTTTATTTATCACTAGTTCTGATCTTAGCGATACACAAATACATTTCAAACCAAAAAGTATATTCTATCTAAAGCATTTTGGGCTGAAAAAAAATCCCTTTTCATTTATGTTAAATTTAGAGCCTCCAAAAATATTCAGAGAAACCTTGTAAAGAGGAATTCGACCGCCCACTTAATCCTGAAGGAGGATTCACTATATAGGGAAGATTTGGAAATTGCAGATCGTCTTTTTAAATAAAATAGATGTGCTCCATTTGTAAAGCCTAGCAATCAATCAATTTTAAATCCTAGGATAAGCATTATAACCATAGAACGTGCAACTTTTGGTACCATGAAATAAAAAACAAAAAAAAGATGAAAGGGAGCTAGAATCATGGAGGAGTTAACTCTTAAAGCCCATCTAAATCTTAAAGCTTACCTGAGCCGAACCTCTGATCAAAAGGTAAATACTTACCTAAGGAGAGGGAAGCCTCTGGATTCTGTAGAGCATGTGTCAAACTCTAGGCGTGCGGCCCTTCCTACCATTTTATGTGGCTCTTGAGCTTCCAATGTCCAGTATTGATCGCAGCAAAAGACAGCACACTGCCTTCCCACCCAGAGGATTATACCAGTGTTTCTGATTGAAACCTTGTCCATTTGAGTCCGGGTGCAGCAATAATCGATGGAACTCAATTGTTCGGGGGTGAACAAAGTTAGCATGGGGCTCCCTCCTTGGATCCAACACCCCCAAGCCCCTCCTGGTAACTGGTAAAACACGCACCCCTCACACCTCCCAATACCACGGGAGCCTGTTTAGACAGAATACGGTTCTAGGTTTGAATGAAAGACATTGGCCTCAATTCACTAAGCAGTTTAGACTAGTATACTGATAATATGGTGTAATGTTTTAGAACTGTTTTTAGACCTGGTCTAACGTTCAGTAATTACACAATTCAGAAAGTCAAACAAGGAGTAACCACACCTGCTTTTTCTGACAGATTAGACCAGCTTTTTCTTGTCTGTAAAGTAATTTTGTGAGGTATTTTAGATGTGAGGATGGAACCTTTTTAATTATGCAGGAGTTTAATTGTGTGCAGAGGAGAACTCATCAAAGAAGGATGTCAGTCATAGCTACTTGTTTGTGAATTGGATCTTTTGATCATTTACCCTGCTTTACCGACCTAATTATCAAATGTTTTAGACAAGGTCTAAAAACGGGTCTAAAGCATTTGGTAATGGTGAGTTCACCTTTGCTGCAACTGACTAAACAATCAGTAGACTAAAAACCATTAGTATACTAGCCTAAACTGCTTAGTGAATTGAGGCTTGGAGGGGAGAAGGCCTTACACCTATTACCTATGGAAGTATGCAGCAAGGAGTAGTGCAGCCAGACCACTGCTGAGCTAGAAAGCTGGGGAGTCAAAGACTGCAGAGAACAGCAGTGAGGTTTCAGGGCCTTTTTACACAATGGTGGTGTTGAGCTTTTTGGTTGTTTTTTTCGTAAGAGGCTGCGAAGTCAAGTCTATGGAGACTTTCATACTTAACATAATGAAGTGAAAAGGAAGTATTCAAATCTCTGCAATATTGTTGTAAAGTGAACAGTGCATTACTGTATGCTCCGTGCCTACTGTACGGATCATGCAATTAAGCAAGACTATGGCGGCTCATTGCGACGGAGTGCGGCGCATGCACGGACCGACAGAAATCCCAGTGACATACTTCCCGTCCAGCAGGGAATACGTCACTGAACCGGGCTGGGCCTATGAATATGACCCTGTCAGCGCACTTTGCTGCAGGGTCATTTAAAATACTGATTCGAGCAGTGACTCCATGGGATGCTGCCATGCCGTGGGATCACCGTACTGCACAAGTGTAAAACCAGCCTCAATGTATGCATGCCAAGTACCATTTATGTGCAGAAATGTTTCTACCTCTGAAATTCATTGGAAATTTAGAGTTCAGTATTCCCATTGTATAACCCTGCTGTGATAGGGCTGTGGTAGTTGCTATATTTTAAACAATGCAAATTGCCTACATGACCTATTGATCCTAGGCCTTAGAGTGCGGAATCTACATAGTTCTGAGTCTGTCTATTCACATGTTTTTGTGAGACACTATTGAAGTTCAGCAGTACAGCCATGCAATTGGCATTGTTTAAAAGAAAGGAAGATGGCAGCCGTATACCTGTCACTACAGGGTTATTTTAAAGTGTACAAGAGCCAAAGGGACATAACAGATTTATACATGCCTGGGGCTTCTTTCAGCCCCCTCCGCGCAGATCGCTCCCTTGACGTGTTCTAAAGCCTTCTGGATCATCCGGTATCCGTTCCGTTCTCCCCGGCCATTCAGCGCAGTGCGGCCAAGTGCATTTCTCTGTTTTGCTCCCGGAGCAGGGCTGCTGGGCCGCGCATGCACAGTACGCCTGATTGGCCAGGTAGAACAGGACTGATACTGGATGATCCAAAAGGCTTTATACAGCGGCAAGGGAGCGATCTTCACGGAGGGGGCTGGAGGAAGCCCCAAGTACAGTGGTGTGAAAAACTATTTGCCCCCTTCCTGATTTCTTATTCTTTTGCATGTTTGTCACACTTAAATGTTTCTGCTCATCAAAAACCGTTAACTATTAGTCAAAGATAACATCATTGAACACAAAATGCAGTTTTAAATGATGGTTTTTATTATTTAGTGAGAAAAATAACTCAAAACCTACATGGCCCTGTGTGAAAAAGAAATTGCCCCCTGAACCTAATAACTGGTTGGGCCACCCTTAGCAGCAATAACTGCAATCAAGCGTTTGCGATAACTTGCAATGAGTCTTTTACAGCGCTCTGGAGGAATTTTGGCCCACTCATCTTCACAGAATTGTTGTAATTCAGCTTTATTTGAGGGTTTTCTAGCATGAACTGCCTTTTTAAGGTCATGGATTCAGGTCAGGACTTTGACTAGGTCACTCCAAAGTCTTCTTTTTGTTTTTCTTCAGCCATTCAGAGGTGGATTTGCTGGTGTGTTTTGGGTCACTGTCCTGCTGCAGCACCCAAGATCGGTTCAGCTTGAGTTGACGAACAGATGGCCGGACATTCTCCTTCAGGATTTTTTGGTAGACAGTAGAATTCATGGTTCCATCTATCACAGCAAGCCTTCCAGGTCCTGAAGCAGCAAAACGACCCCAGACCATCACACTACCACCACCATATTTTACTGTTGGTATGATGTTCTTTTGCTGAAATGCTGTGTTACTTCTACGCCAGATGTAACGGGACACGCACCTTCCAAAATGTTCAACTTTTGTCTCGTCGGTCCACAAGGTATTTTCCCAAAAGTCTTGCCAATCATTGAGATGTTTTTTTTTTAGCAAAATTGAGACGAGCCTTAATGTTCTTTTTGCTTAAAAGTGGTTTGCGCCTTGGATATCTGCCATGCAGATTGTTTTTGCCCAGTCATTCTTATGGTGGAGTCATGAACAATGACCTTCATTGAGGCAAGTGAGGCCTGCAGTTCTTTAGATGTTGTCCTGGGGTCTTTTGTGGCCTCTCGGATGAGTTTTCTCTGCGCTCTTGGGGTAATTTTGGTCGGCCAGCCACTCCTGAGAAGGTTCATCACTGTTCCATGTTTTTGCCATTTGTGGATAATGGCTCTCACTGTGGTTCGCTGGAGTCCCAAAGCTTTAGAAATGGCTTTATACCCTTTACCAGACTGATAGATCTCAATTACAGTACTTTGTTCTCATTTGTTCCTGAATTTCTTTGGATCTTGGCGTGATGTCTAGCTTTTGAGGTGCTTTTGGTCTACTTCTCTGTGTCAGATAGCTCCTATTTAAGTGATTTCTTGATTGAAACAGGTGTGGCAGTAATCAGGCCTGGGGGTGACTACAGGAATTGAACTCAGGTGTGACAAACCACAGTTAAGTTATTTTTAACAAGGGGGGCAATCACTTTTTCACAGAAAGTAGATTTGGAGGGTTTTTTTCTCACTAAATAATAAAAACCATCATTTAAAACTGCATTTTGTGTTCAATTATGTTATATTTGACTAATCGTTAACGGTTTTTGATGAGCAGAAACATTTAAGTGTGACAAACATGCAAAAGAATAAGAAATCAGGAAGGGGGCAAATAGTTTTTCACACCACTGTATGTATAAATCTTTTACACTTTAAGCCCTGACCCCAAATCTCTTAACATTGTACATTCTGACACATATAAAGTTACATGGCTGCATAGATTGATAAATAAAACACATTGATTTTATAATGTACTTGTTTGCTGGAAGACACAACTTCAAACTCCTGTAGATGTGAACTAGCAGCGGCAAAGAATTACTGGTAATGAGATTTCATGTGAATAAATACTTATGAAACAAGAAGGAGCTGTCCGAGCAGTCAATACAAGAGTGTCTGTGGCAAATAAGTGCAAACTGAGGTTTAAGTTCATTTTAATATAAGTCCAAGAAATGTATTCTGAACTTACAGAAATTATTAATGTAAGTGGATTTTTCACCTTAAAGAGACACTGAAGTGAAAAAAAAATTATGATATTATGATTTGTATGTGTAGCACAGCTAAGAAATAAAACATTAAGATCAGATACATCAGTGTAATTGTTTCCAGTACAGGAAGAGTTAAGAAACTCCAGTTGTTATCTCTATGCAAAAAAGCCATTAATCTCTACGACTTTTAAAGTCGTGGAGAGGGCTGTCTTCTGACTTTTATTATCTCAACTGTAAGTGAACAGTTTTCTTTTTATCTGCCAGAGGAGAGGTCATTAGTTCACAGACTGCTCTGAAAGAATCATTTTGAATGCAGAGTGTTGTGTAATCTGCACATATTAGGGAATGATGCAATGTTAGAAAACACACTATATACCTGAAAATAAAAATGAGAATATTTTCTTTGCTGCTAATCTTCTAGTAATTATTCATAGTACACAACCAATTCATTATAGCATTTTTTTTCTGCTTCAGTGTCTCTTTAAAGGGATACTGTAGGGGGGTCGGGGAAAAATGAGTTGAAGTTACCCGGGGCTTCTAATGGTCCCCCGCAGACATTCTGTGCCCGCGCAGCCACTCACCAATGCTCCGGCCCTGCCTCCGGTTCACTTCTGGAATTTCAGACTTCAAAGTCTGAAAACCACTGCCCCTGCGTTGCCGTGTCCTCGCTTCCCCTGATGTCACCAGGAGCGCACAGACCATATTGAGCCTGCGCAGTACGCTCCTGGTGCCATCAGCGGGAGTGAGGACACGGCAAAGCTGGCGCAGTGGTTTTCAGACTTTAACCACTTGACACCTGAGGCATTTTTCCTCTTGTGGACCAGAGCAATTTTCACCTGTCAGCGCTCCTCCCTTTCTTTTACCAATAACTTAATCACTACTAATCACAGCGTAATGATCTATATCTTGTTTTTCTTGCCACCAATTAGGCTTTCTTTGGGTGTACAGTATGCCAAGAATTATTTTATCCTAAATGCATTTTAACATGAATAATAAGAAAAAAAAATTATAAAATGCATTATTTTTCCGTTTTTGACCATTATAGTGTTAAAATAAAACATTCTACTGTGGATAAAAGCCACACATTTTATGTGCCCTTTTGTCCCGGTTATTGCAATGTTCAAAAAATTTCCCTAGTACAATGTATGGCGCCAATATTTCATTTGGAAATAAAGGTGCATTTTTTCAATTTTGCGTCCATCACTAATTACAAGCCCATAAATTAAAAATTAATAGTAATATACTGCCTTGACATAAATTTTTAAAAAGTTCAGTCCCTAAGGTAACTACTTATATTTTTTTTTTTTTGATGAAATTTTTTTTCCCCCTTTTATAAATAAAAAAAAAAGTTTGGGTATTATGGGAGGGTGTGGGAGGGAAATAGTTAATTATATCAGTCAGTGTGGGGATTTTTATTAAATAAAATGCAATTTTGGTGCAATATACTATTTGGCCACAAGATGTCCTCAGTCGTCATTTCCGATTCACGTACGTAAGCACGTGAATCGGAAGTAATCCGTGGCTGTGTAACACAGGAAGATACAATGAATGCCGGCGTCTCGTAGACGCTGGTATTCATTGAATCGGGGACTTAGATTTATGAATGGGACCTGCGGTCCCATTCATTAACTTCCCCTCTAAGCGGCGGTAACGGCGGTGCGCGCGCACGCGCGAACGGGAGCGAGCGGCGGCTGCATGCCGCTGCAGACTTGTTTTCACGGCCCTGCTGCATCCTGTCTTTTTTAAAGGGCCGTGAATATACTGCACGGCATGCAGCAAGTAGTTAAAGTCTGAAATTCCAGAAGTGAACCAGAGGCGGGGCAGGAGCATTGGGGAGTGGCTGCGTGGGCAGAAAATGTCTGTGAGGGACTATTAGAAGCCCCGGGTAACTTCAACTCATTTTCCCCTGACCCCCCTACAGTGTCCCTTTAGGGCTGGAACCCACAGGAGCGCTTTTGGCAGCGTTTTGGCAGCACTGCGATACGCTAGCAGTTTGCCAAAACGCTGGGCTAATGTTAATGGATGGGGCAACTTACACAGGAGCGTTTGCGTTTCCCAGAAACGCAAACGCAGGACCTGCAGCATTTTGGGAGCGCTAGCGCTTCAATGTAAAGTATTGAAACGCTAGCAGAAACGCTCAGCAAAACCTAAACTGAGCGGTTTTGCTAGCGTTTTGCGGTTGAGCACACTTTAACAAAATTAAAAATAGTTCACAGGACCAATCAGGATAAAAACGCAAAACGCTATGCACCCGCTGGGCAAAAAAATACAATGTTGCAAAACACGACCAAAAACGCGCATTAATCCGCTTGCAAACCGCTCAGACAAAACGCTAGCGGTTGCGTTTTGCGTTTGCTAATTTCAGTGTGTTCCAGGCCTTAAAGCCTACCTGAGCTGAGATGTCGCCAGCATGAGTACTTATAGTAATACAACTACTAACAACTCTTTTCAAATTCTAATGTTTTTTTATGCGCCTGTTAACCTCCTTGGCGGTAATCCCGAGCTGAGCTCGGGGTATGCCGCCGGAGGTCGCCGCTCAGGCCCTGCTGGGCCGATTTTCATTCTGAAAAAAGCAGCACACGCAGCCGGCACTTTGCCAGCCGCGTGTGCTGCCCGCTCCGCCGCGATCCGCCGCGTGCAGCGGCGAAAGAGGGGGTCCCCCCAGCCGCCCGAGCCCAGCGCAGCCGGAACAAACAGTTCCGGCCGGCGCTAGGGGCTGGATCGGGCGGCTCTGACGTCAGGACGTCGACTGACGTCCATGACGTCACTCCGCTCGTCGCCATGGCGACGAGGAAAGCGAAACAAGATAGGCCGCTCATTGCGGCCTATCTTGTTACTTTCGATTGCCGGAGGCGATCGAAAGTACGCTTCCGGAGCGCCCTCTAGTGGGCTTTCATGCAGCCAACTTTCAGTTGGCTGCATGAAATATTTTTTTTTTAATTTAAAAAAAACCCTCCCGCAGCCTCCCTGGCAAAATAAATAAACCGCCAGGGAGGTTAAACGTAAGGTGGTTCATATATGCAAATGAGGCAATCGACTTGTAGAGAAAAATAGACTATGCAAATAATCCCGATAAAAATAAAAGTGCTAAAAAGCATAACCTGTATTTATAATTGGGAGCTGAATGAATCTCAGTTTAACTGTAATTTTAAATAAAACTTGGTTCAAATACATGAGAATTCTCTTCAAGAAGAATCCAAATCTGCTTTTTTTTTCTCTTTAGTGATGGATGCAATGTGGATGGATTATGTTATTTATCAGATCTTATCGTTGTCAGGTTTCTAGTTCCCTTCACAGCCGGTCTCAGAGGCAAGGTCACTTAGAACAAGAAATTGACATTATTTCTGTGGTGGTGACAGATTTCATTACTGACACTTTTACATTGCTGTAGGAGAATGTTCATTTTTTGCCAGTGCCCTTATTAAAGGAAATGCTGTTGAAAACAAAGAAAACCCTGAGAATCCCGCATGAGAAGATGGACTGGCCCAAAACCTGTCCGTTCTGTCAGATTTTAACATAATAAAAAGTCAAAATAAACATACACAGGCTATACTTACCTCCCATGTAGTCTGCTCATCAATCTCTTCCTCTCCTGAGTCCCATTTCTCCACTGTGATCGATGGATTTCTCCATCCTCCATTTTGAAAATGGCCATTACCCCATAACAGCTTCCTGGTCAGCACACTTAAACTGTTATATCACCCACTTGAGCCATAGGGAAACATGGACATTACCTTGCACATTCAGTTGTAACTGACAGCAGCTGATATATAACTGGCAGCAACTGGTATATTTCAATTCTGACAAAATCTTGTCCGAACTGGAAGGGATCATTGTAAGAAGAAAATGGTGAGCTTCTGAGAGGAACTGGCGGTGAGGTAAGTATGTAATATTCATTTGCAGGTACATCATGTGTTTATTTTAAATAATTTTACTCAGTTCAGGTTACCTTTAAGGATATTCTCCCTACTTACACTCTCCCTTTAATACAGTCAGTGCATACAGGAAATAAGCAGAAACATACCTGGCACAAATGGCAATAAAAACCTACTAGATGTTTTAACCCAATCCAAAATCTTGCTGTAGCAGTTAATCCTGTCCAAAGATAAAATAAACCATAACTACATTTTTTCTTTTGTGGCAGTTCAATAAACCTACAGATGGCTGTAATAAAAAGGTAATGTTTGTTAAACTTAAGTTACGAAATGGCTTGTTGAAATTGTATAAATATATTATATCAATATTTAATCAAAGTGAAGTTTTCCTTTAAATATTTTGTAAGACTTTTTTTTTTTTTAACTGATTTGCTGTACAAAATGTTTTTAAACTGATAAATTATAGATTTTACTAGCAATAGTATTTTAATATGCTGCTGTCGAACGCATCTTTTCATTTTTGAAAGTTACTACCGTAAGTCTAACTTATTTTAAATGCTATTATCCCTTTTAAATAAAATACTACTGAGAAGCCTTTGTTGTCATTTTGTTCTTTTGCATAACACTTTGTCCTGTTTTCCATTTTATGTGTATTGTTAATGGTTTTATGGAATGAAAATTGACATGCTTATGAAAGTTAATTGGTGCTGTTTCATTACATGAAAATGTTCATACAGTCTGCTGCATTTTTCCATGTGCATACAAAGTAAGCAGAGGAGGCATTTGTTATGTATGCTGCCTGCATATGAAAATTAGCATACAATTTTGTTCGTTGTTTTTTTTTGTTTTGTTTTTTTTCTTCTTCTTCTTTCCTTGTGGAATACAATCTTGTAGTGTAAATGAGGTTTAAGGCCTGGAACCCATGAGCAGCACTTTACTAAGCGCTCGTGATTTGAAAAGCTCTTGCTAATATCAAGGTGGCCACACACCATACAATTTTTAAAATCTCTTTTCAATTCAAGAATTGCAATCAATTTTTCGGACGGATTGTAACATTTAAAAAATCGGACAAATGTACCACACACCTGTGTTCGATATTTAGACAATTATGAAAAAATTGAGAAAAATTGCTTGGATGTGTATATTTAAGGAAATTGGCAATCTACCACACACCATTCGATTTTCATAAAAATTGATCCGAAAAAATCCAGCACTCCCGATAGACTTATTGAATAAAAACGGGAAATCTGATCAGATTTCTTGCTTGAATAAAAGAAAAAAGCATTTTATTTTTCAGAAAATCTGATTATTTTTATCAAATTGCCGTAAAATCGGATCATTTTATTGTATTGTGTGTGTGGCCACCTTAAAGAGGAGCTGTTAGGTATAAGGTCTCAGAGAAAATAAACACATATATCAGTAGCTAAAGATTGGCTGTACTTACATTACATATGCATTTCACTGTCCACGTTTGGATTTCACAGAATTTGTATATAGTATATGCAGAGATAGATGCTCCTGACAGCTCATGGCAGGCTCCATGTTTTTCTGTCAAATGTGTCGTCATGTCCTGCCTGCTTCCTGATCACAGATAAGCTCGTACTTTAACAACACAGTGTGCAGTGAATATTAATGAGCCATGTGGCTAGGAACAATAGCTGACTCCTGCAGTGTACTCTGCCCGAGATTTATCAGTGCTACGCGATTACAAGCTGCTGTAACCTCTCATTAGCAGCCGAGGGGAGAGCCCCAGAATGCTTTGCAATATGGTATGCGGCTTGCGTCTTCTTAAGAATAACAGCCTTGCTGATAAGCACACATCAAAGGTAACTGAGATTTTTATCTTCACTAATTGCTTTTGGGCTTCCTTCTAAACTGTTTAATACAGGAGAATAGAGGTTTAAATTAGCTTCTGCAGCCTGACAGTTACTCTTTAAGGAATGTGATTATTTTTTTTTTTTTTTACAAATCGCCCATAGCCTTAAGTGGGATCACACACATAGCATTACATTAGCAAGAGCTTTTCAAATCACAAGCGCTTTAAAAAACTGTGCTGCTAGCGGGTTCTAGGCCTTACGCTATGTTCACATTATAAATAGCCAGCGCTATCGCAAGCGCTGAGCGATTTATTGAGCTTTCTTAAAAGTGCTTTTCCCTGTGGTTTGAGCTTAGAAAAGCGCTTTTGTAAGCACTTTTCTATGCGATTTTGATGAGCGTTTGAGATTTTCACTTCCTGACGTTAGTCAGGAAGTGAACTCTTTGACCCGGAAAATAAATACAATGTATTTATTCTTAAAAGTGAGCGGGAAATCACAATACCTTCCATTGAGCCAAAGAGCTCAGAAAATGGTACATGTAGCACGTTTGCGATTTTACTAAAATCGAAACACTCATATGTGAACACTCTCATAGGAAATCATTGCACAAGCGCTTTCAGGGCGATTTTATAAATTCGCCAGCACTTTAAAAAAAAATCAGAAACGTTCATAGTGTGAACGAGCCCGTACTGAATGTTGGCTGAAAACTATATGGGATCGGGCTCGTCCAGCAGTTCCAAGGCAGGTTTCTTTTCGCATTCAAATTTGTGTTCATATGTACATTTTCGCATGCTCTGGAAACCTGCATGCGATAATTTGCAATTAAAATTTTAATGCAAAAAAAAATACATGCAGCAAAATATTTTTCTGCTAAAGAGCTGAAGAGTGGGGAAATTATGGCCGACATGATTCTGTTAGGAACTTTTATTATACTCAAAATGTATACTAGACCCTTTCTTGACACATTTTGGTAAGTTGCAGGCAAACATTTCATGAAAATTGATTAAACCTTCTTGCAAAGAAAGCCAGCAGAAATTGAATGTCAGGGGTGTTAATAGAACAAGTCATTTAAAGCTTGTTCATACTTAGGAACTTTAAAATGCCTTACACAGATTTGACAAGCATTTTGAGGCATTTTTAATGTCACCATTTACTACTATGGAGCTTTCAAATGCTTCAAGATGCTGACCTTGTTTAATGTGAATATGTGAACATGCCCTTATGATGTTTGACAGTGTCTCTCTCGTGATCCTTGGATGTACTCCAAATGCCTGCCCTTTGCACCAGTTAATAAGGAAAGATGGAGCAGTTAGGAACAACCTTGCTGCTACATAAAAGCATTCCAGAGCCCTCTGCTTGCCATTTATAGATGTTACTAAATCTGCATAGATCACAATACTGCAACACAGTAAATGTAACTTTAGTGGACCGATTTAGCTTTTCCTGGATTTCTTCTGCCACACATTACATTGCATACAGCCTTATTTCTTTTCAAGAAAATGTAAAACCTACTGTAACTACTTCACTACTTTGCTCATTGAAAAAAAAAAAAATGGAACTTACATTGAAGGATCACATTGATTCAATTCTGAGGTTTTACATGCCAAGACCGAATGAACTACTCTGGTCAGGTCTTAATTACTGTAGGTACAAATTCAACTCCAGGTGAACATCAATACATGACCTATTACTCTGTTGTGTGCTGTAATTAACAAAGACAAAAAAAAAAAACTGGTACTCTCATGTAATTTTGATTGGTCAATGGCTGGCCATTTTTATCAACTCCATGCAGCATGAGGGCTTGTGTAGGTAAGCTCTCGTACTAGATGGAAATGGTAAAATTGCATATATGGGCCACGCTTAAAGTGAATGGGAACCGCATTTTTAAAAAAAAAATGAAGCAAACACTTACCTAAGGAGAGGGAAGACTCTGTGTCGTATAGAGCCTTCTGTCTCCTCTCTCGGTGCTCTCTATCCTGTGCTGGCTCCCCCGCCAACACCCCCCCCCCCCCGTTTCAATCCCACGCCAAAAGGGTATTTGGAAGTCTTCGGGAGCCGTGTCCTCCCGAAGACATGCGGCTCCATACTGCACAGGCGTGAGAGTGCAAGAAAGCGTGCTTGCGCAGACGCAGTACAGGGCTGCCCTTCTTCAGGAGCACTCGGGCTCCCTGGAGACTTCTGAAGCCTCCTTCGGCCGGGTAAAGCAGCATTTGACTAATTTAGTCAAATACGGCTACCGAGCGAGCCAGCACTGGAACGAGGGGACCAGGAGAGGAGCCGGAAGGCTCTATAGAACCCAGAGCCTTCCCTCTCCTTGGGTAAGTATCTGTCTCATTTTTTTAAATGCGGTTCACATTCACTTTGTCGAAATGTAAAAGCAGTGTTTGAAAAAAGACCCTAATCCTTAACACTTCCATATGGATTAAGGGGGTAAGAAGTAGCCAGGTGCTGCTAATGAACTGTACTTGATTAATTAATCATTAGTAAGTGTAACCACCTCTATCAAGCAGAAGTTTTGGTGGGTTGCTGCTCTAGAGCATTCGTGTGTGGTTTAATTCAGAGCCACAGAAAAAAAAAAGACCTCAAAAAGTCAGTGGTGATGATATATAGTAATTGCTAAGTCAAAAGTTGGATAAGCTGACTTTTTGACACCAAAATTTGGGGAGCTGTGATGAATGGCAGGCAGAGGTAAATAGCAGGCTAGCAACAATTTGCTTGTTGCTAGCCTGTTGCTTTTTTCTTTTTAAGGGGGGACAGCAGAGCCCGGGGGAGGGGGGCTGGGTGGAGGCGCAATAGGACACACAGACTGGTCACTTCTACACAAAACATGCCTCTGTGTCCTAATATGATTTGATAAACACGCCTCGGGTTCTCTTAAAAGAACCCCTTTAAGCAGGAAATGGGTCATGCAGTATATTAAGAGTGTAAATAAATACCTGAAAACCTCTGTGAACAGAAGTTATGTAAAGAGAAGTGTGCCAGATTTTCTCCACAACGACGTGTGAGTGAGATAATGTCATAGGCCACGTTTGGTACTCACCCCCGCTTCAGTAAGTCTCAGTGGCCATTAAAGTCAATGAGACCTGACACGCTCCCTGCGGTGCGACTTGAGGCAATGGAAGTGCTCCGGGCGCTGCTGTTCTGCGACTTTCGTGGTAATCCCAGAAGTGCACAGAAAGTTGTGTTCATTTCTTTTTCCCCTTCAGTCGCACTGCAGCTATACCACAATAGGAAACATTTTGGCTGTGGTGTGATTGTAAGCTCACCCAGTGTAAAAGGGCCCATGTAGAAAGTGATTACTTCAAATTATTACTGCAAAAGGTGATTCTACAAGCCTTTTATATTAGGAATGCACTTTAAGGGAACCTGAGTAAAAAAAAAAAATTTTCACTTACCTGGGGCTTCCCCTAGCCCCCTGCAGACGTCCTGTGCCGTCACTCATCGATGATCCGGTCCCCCACCATGGCTCAGTTTTTTCAGCAGTGCATGTCCTCCATCGCGCTCCTGTCCTTGTGGCAGTCTTGCATCTGTACAGTACGTGTAATACGCATGCACGTGTACTGTACAGGTGCAAGATGGCTACACGGATGGGAGTGTGTTCGAAGACACGTGGTGCCAGAGCCGTGCAGGCGCACTGGCAACTGATCAGTCGCCGAAAATGAAACTGAGCCACAGCGGGGGAGTGGATGATCAGTGAGTGACAGTGTGGGCACTCAAAGCGGACCCAAAAGTGTTTCTTTATCTTTGTATGTGTGTTAAATGTGGGATTTGTAGTTTCAGAATAACGTCTTTCAGAGACCAGAGTAAATCATTTAAAAGGATGTGGTTGTTTATTTAGCATTATTGATCTTCCATGAATATTCAAAATAAATCAATAAAGGTACAAATCTTAGTTACATTATAAATGATTACAAAAGATGAACAAATTGATTGCTGAGTAATCTGTAAGTATATGAATAAAAAGCTTATTGTATTGGCTTGTATGTAGATGAGAGTGAATGTGTGTGTGTGTGTGTGTATGAGGCTGGAAGAAGCAGGAATGCCCCACTCCCGCCTAAAACTCCTGGTATAACTAAAATGGGTTGGCCCCACAGTGTGTCCCAATGCTATCTGTGATTGGTTTGTTCAAATAATGCTGTAGTCTCTATTGGTCGACTACTGAATCTAGCTATTTCAGTTAACTGTTCCTTTATTCCAAAGCACATGGTCAAACTGGTTGAAGCCAGTATTCTAACAGCTTCATTGTGCTGCTTTGGACTAGTGGCATAATTAGATACAGCTGTTTGACCAGCTTCTGACTGGGGGGGATGGTTATCCTATACATACCATTGCTTCTCAAAGCACAGAATTCCTGAGAGCAAACCTATTGTCTATAGAATTACCAACCCAGCCTTGTTACCCTAACCTAAATAATAGAAGATTTCTTTTCGATCAGTCTTCTCAATATCACATATATAATTTATCTATAGCTTTGATATCTCAATCGCGTCACATCCAATATAGATAATTATTCCCTCTAACATGGCAGGGCCCTTGCCATGCAGAAAGCTCCAATCATCGTATATTTAGATTGTTCAGAGGTTAAAACATCAAAACTACTTATTACATTTCCCCCTTTATAGAAGTTAAATCATATATTAAAATTACTTTCACTTCTATAAATACATTTAATATATTTTAATCATTATCAAAATTTTTGTTAAAATATAACAGTCATATTCTGTCATCTTTCATTAATAATTACCTTAAAATTTTGCTACCTCTAAATTTTTAGACAAATTAATAACTTTTATTTAAAGTAATTGCATTTATATGCTCTTCATACATCCCTTGTGAATGAACTCTGAGAAGGGAAAAAAAACTCTTAACCTCTGCCTTGCTGGACTTAACTTAAACAGTAACTTCTTTTGTACTCTCATGTGTAATTGAAACAGTGTGTGTTAACCCTTTCACATTTTGTGGTATAGGAAACTTTACCTTTGACAAAAATGGTGGATTCTTCTTAAAATTAAACTAACACCCTTAAACTAAACATGCAAGCATGATGACAAATCTAAACTTTGAATTTCATTACTTTTTCTTCCACTTTAAAATGATCATAAAACCTTTTTTATAAAACAATCATAATAATGTATATAATTAACTGGATTACCTAATAATGTTACATAATAATCAGATGTATTGCCTTACAACTACTAATATCATTAAAATATTAATCAATCATCTTGATGGAATTCATATCACTTATCCATCCCAAATCAATATGAATTAATGTATACCTGTATTCTTTAATTATGTCATACCTCCCTAAAAAGTTTGTATTACTGTTTGGAAATATCTATAAAATATATAGTTTGAAGTTTCAAACATATCCTAATCAACTATTGTTTCCATTATTAATAAAAATTAAAAATATTAAATCAAAAATGTATCATTTAAAGACATGATACTGATGCGCTGTATATAATAATACCTTAACATCATCTGATTTACATATTATTATGCTATCTAATTAGCCCTATGCTTTCTAACAAAACCTTATTATCTTTAAATCAGATTTCAAAGTTTCTTAATACAACCCATTAATTATAATCAATGATTTTTTTGCACCATCTAAAATTCCTTTTCTAATATCTTGATCAAACTCTCAAAATAACTTTGCATACCAGATATATTATGGAAACCCCTTTCTATCAAAAATATCAATTTCCAAACATTAATCAAAAATTCACCTTATTTTTTTTTTTTTTTAAATGAATGGATCTATAAGTTATTGGATAAAAAAAAACTTTCCTTAAAACCCAACAAACAAACAAAACATAAACTGAACATTAAGACATCAAAACAAAAAAATGACAATGTCTTTTTCACATGTGTCAACTGAATTATATGTATGTAAAGAGATTAGATTTCCAGTTCAGTTCGTGAAAAAGGAAGGAGGAAAAAAAACTCTTCAAAGTCTTTAGGCTGTAAACTTCCTTTCATCCCTTTATCAATGGAAGCATGGAATCTCGTCTCAATAGGCTCATTAGCATGTGAAAGCCTTGTAATTTTCGCCAACTCTGCATGTGACCTTTTTCCGTCAATCAATCTTTAGAAATACGTCTACAATTAAAAAATATGGTATCAATGATCTTATTTCAAGAAAATAACTTTAAACTTTTGTTCCCCCTTTGAACAAACAAACTCATATGACATTGTCTAAATTGCAATCCTTTGATGAGGACACAAACCATGAACTTTAATAAATCTCGTTTATCTAATAAACATAAGTTTCATAACCTTAGACAAACCTAAAATAAAGCTCAATAAAAAAAAAAACCTACAACGTCATCTTCCTACACAACTTATTGTGAGGACATCAAAGTTATATTCTCTTATGTAAATGTGTAATAGCATGTTAATATGTGTGTGTGCGTTTACATAACATGCTAATCTCATGTGTATATGTCATTATTAGTATACCTGCTGTGTGTGTATGCAAGTTGCAAGTAACTAAATGATACCTTTAAATTTCTTACATAATAATACCTCAAAAATGATCAATGCATTATTTATAAAAACTTCTGACGTATCTTTACTCATGCCGTTTGAGTGACAGCAAATGGCTTCAGATTACAGGACTCCAGCTGTTCTTAATTAACCCTACTCTCGCTTAACATAGATGCCACTGTTTCTTATAGAGACAGACGAAGGCACCTCCTACAAAGTCTCTGCTAAAACATTTCTATGTCACTAAAACTTAACTTGAAAATTTTTCTTTAATTTTTATTTAAAATGACCTCATCTTACTAAAATACATTGCAACTGATGTAACCAATTGCTAGTATCCAAAATAAACTCATGGAAACATGAAATCCACTTTCCTATAAATAACTGATACTCGAATTACTTTTAAATCCAATATCCCAATCAATATTGTACCTCAATTTTCATCAATTTACAGAAAGGAAGGAAATCACCACCATCTCTGATTCTCTTCACATACTTCTCAGGAAACAAAATTTAATAATTAAGGAGATAGAATACATGTGTACACCAAATCATAAAAGGGGAATAAAAACATTATCACATAAACACATATAGAATAAACAAACAATAACTTTTATCAGAGTTCTGCTTTAACCTGTTGTCCTTTAAACGTTTAATTTTTAAATTTCCTTGAATTTGAATATATTGTGTACAGTCTAAAATATCAGTGCATACATTACTGTATCAATAATCTACAGCAATGACCAAAGTATACAATTTTATTTCAGATATTTAATACACCAACACCAAGTCCCTTGTATACCAACAATTTGAACTGGTACATCTGATTTCACACCTCTGACCGGAAAAGATATGAAAACATTTGTCACCATTCTTCAATTATATTTTTATAAATTTCCATTTCTCTTCCGGTAAAGAAAAACAGATCTTTACAAAAATAATGCATATATAAGTATAAGGATATACTTATTCATGACAAATCACTTATGGGACTAAGCACTCAATATACATCATAATCTGATCATATTTCCAATCATCACTTACATTAGACTGAACACACATATTATCTTTAAATATATATCTTCACCTTATAAAGTGTCAAAATCATCTAAATGTAATAACTATAGTCATGAGCTACCAAATTTATTTATACATTACAGATTAAATTTTTATGTAATTGATGCAATCGTTATTTGCAACAATTCAGCTTTATTTAATCAAAATTAAACCAAATCTCTTTATTTCACCATAAACTCACTAAGAATATCCTCCTGACTAAACCTATAACTTAAAAAAACTTATTTTATCAACTTTTGTGTAAATCGAATGTTACAATATATATCTGTCGTCTATGGACACCAACAATCACATCTTACTTATGAATGCTGACCCTTATCACAATATCCTCATCAATCCACTAATACAGGAACAGATATGTCTATCATCAAACTATGATGATTGACACTCCTATGCAAAATTATAACAAGCTCATTTTAATTAATTAATATTTATTTTATTTTTTAATATCAATTATTATATTAATGACTATATTTTATACTCTTTATCACAACTCAAATGGAAAACTAGAACAACAACTCTGAAATGTGAATGAAATTTTCATAACATATATAGCTTGCAATACAAATACTTTTATGTGACATCTGCAATGATTTTACACTCCTACTTGAATAGCTGTCATATGATACATGTTGCTACTGCTGCTGCTGATGCATGTCATTTTGGTAACCAGAAACATTTTATTTTTCCCTGGCTTTCAGGATTATTGTGCTTCTAATAAACCACTATTACAGATATATTTCCTTTTTATATAAACTGTCACTTATTCATGGTCTATATATTTTCTTTCCTTCTACACAAGTGGCCAATTAAAAATAAATATGAAATCCTTATTTTACTTATAGAAGCCATTATGGTAAGTTTTGCTTCTATGAACCAATTACACTATCAAAAGCTTCAATTTAAACCATTTTTTCCCAAGTTTAGCTTGCAACTTTGTAATCAAGAATATCTGCATCTTTAAATAAACAACACCATTATCGAAGTCTGCATCCTGTCTGCTACCACTAAGGCATTTTACATAGGAATAAGAAGAACATTCCTTTTGCCTGCTATTCATTTTAGCAAACTCTAAGTAACTATTTCCCTAATTAACTAACAAATATTCTTTATTTCTTTAACAACTTCGGACAACGCATCTGACTTTTAAAACTTTTAACCAATTCAACAGGAAATAAAACATAGTCACCTTATGCAGACAGACTTCTGGTATCACCCACATCTTATGGAGGTCCATTCGCTTCTGGTCTGGTCTCCTCCCTTGCTTCAGGCTCAATCGCAAAAATAGTTTCAAAAATACCCAGCTTCCTTTCTCGTTCCCCCATTTTGAAACGAGCTTGCGATCTATAGCTGAGTTAATTCTTCATGAAACATTTACGACTAGCTGGCTTGCCAAAATGTTAAATGGGGGATTTGTAGTTTCAGAATAACGTCTTTCAGAGACCAGAGTAAATCATTTAAAAGGATGTGGTTGTTTATTTAGCATTATTGATCTTCCATGAATATTCAAAATAAATCAATAGAGGTACAAATCTTAGTTACATTATAAATGATTACAAAAGATGAACAAATTGATTGCTGAGTAATCTGTAAGTATATGAATAAAAAGCTTATTGTATTGGCTTTTATGTAGATGAGAGTGAATGTGTGTGTGTGTATGAGGCTGGAAGAAGCAGGAATGCCCCACTCCCGCCTAAAACTCCTGGTATAACTAAAATGGGTTGGCCCCACAGTGTGTCCCAATGCTATCTGTGATTGGTTTGTTCAAATAATGCTGTAGTCTCTATTGGTCGACTACTGAATCTAGCTATTTCAGTTAACTGTTCCTTTATCCCAAAGCACATGGTCAAACTGGTTGAAGCCAGTATTCTAACAGCTTCATTGTGCTGCTTTGGACTAGTGGCATAATTAGATACAGCTGTTTGACCAGCTTCTGACTGGGGGGGATGGTTATCCTATACATACCATTGCTTCTCAAAGCACAGAATTCCTGAGAGCAAACCTATTGTCTATAGAATTACCAACCCAGCCTTGTTACCCTAACCTAAATAATAGAAGATTTCTTTTCGATCAGTCTTATCAATATCACATATATAATTTATCTATAGCTTTGATATCTCAATCGCGTCACATCCAATATAGATAATTATTCCCTCTAACATGGCAGGGCCCTTGCCATGCAGAAAGCTCCAATCATCGTATATTTAGATTGTTCAGAGGTTAAAACATCAAAACTACTTATTACAATGTGTCAGAGTGGTGCAACTAAATATTTTGAATTAAAAATTTAGTTGCACCACTCTGACACATAGAAAGATAAACACTCCTTCAAGCCTATGAGCATTTCAGTGCATGCTTTTCACCCTTCTCTTTTCATAACTAGGGTTATACTGGTGGCAGCCATTAGCAATTCCTCCTTTGCCGGACTCCACCTACTTCCCCAGTCTGCTGGATTCTGTCCCGGCAATATGAAAGGAAGGGAAGGGTTCCTCCAATAAATGTAAAATATTTTATATTTGTCATCATGCAGCTGAAAAAGGCTATTTATTATTATAATTTAGAAAATAGATTTTATTTCTGAAAGCTTTTATTTTAAATTTGGGTCCACTTTAAGGCTCCCTTTAAAGTAACAGTCCTGCAGATCATCTGCCTCTCCTACTTTGTTATACAGTATAACTTCATTATGGTAAACTTCAAAATACCAGGAAAAGAGGTTTAAAATATAAGAAATTGTTCTAGAAATGGCCCAGTATGCCCAGGTACATTCTTTGCTGCAAAGGACCAATGCTGTCTTCCCATTGGAGGTACAGTACAAGTACTTGCACATTTGGTGGACTACAAGGTTAAGTATACCGAAGGGCTGCATAGCAAGGCTGGACCAATTTCTGGTGCAGTATCCTAAAAGGAAACCTGATGCAAAAGGGATATGGATGCTGCCATATTTATTTCCTTTTAACCAAAACCAGTTGCCTGGCTATCCTGATCTTGTCTTTAATAATTGTAATCACAGACCTCGAACAAGCATGCAACAGATCAGGTATGTTACTGAAAAGGCTGTCTATCTGCAACTTGAAACCAGGCTGTCAGTAAACAACATCCTGGACCCTCTACAATCTGGCTTTAAGAAACACCACAGCTGTGAAACAGCCCTCATCCAAGTCTGCAACGATCTGCTCATGGCAAGGGATAGAGGGGAATGCTCCATCTTAATCCTGTTGGATCTCTCTGCAGCTTTTGATACAATTGAGCATGAAATCCTGCTTAACAGACTGCAGGAGTACTGTGGCATCAGTGGATCAGTCCTCCAGTGGTTCAGATTCCTGACTGACAAAACACAGAGAGTATCCCTAGGACCTATAATGTCCAAACCTGCACCTCTACAATTCGGAGTGCCACAAGGATCAATCCTATCCCCTCTGCTGTTTGCAATCTACATGTTGCCACTCGGTACACTTATCCAACGACATGGCCTGACGTACCACTGCTACGCCGATGACACACAGCTATACCTATACTTTAAACCTGGTGGAACAGACCCTACTCCAAAAATAAACTTGCTTAGCTGAGCTACAGGCATGGATGAATAACTGGTTGAAACTGAATGCTGACAAAACTGAGGTCCTTTTTGTCCAAAGCCAACGCTCGCCATCAAAACAGCTCTATCCTAAAGCAACACCAATCAGGATTGGGAATTCAGACATAAACGGCTCCAGCCTTGTGCACAGCCTTGGTGTACTAATCGATGGGGAATTGAGTTTCAGAAACCAAATTTCATCTGTAGTTAAATCTTCCTACTTTCATCTGAAGAACATTGGAAAGATTAAACATCTGATTCCCCCAGAGGATCTTCCAACCCTAGTTCACGCCTTCATCACATCATGGCTGGACTACTGCAATGCCCTTTATGCTGGCCTCCCCAAAAAGGACCTGCGTCGCTTGCAATTAGTGCAGAATGCTGCTGCCAGATTGCTAACAAACCAGCCTCGCCACTGTCACATTACACCGATCCTTCACTCACTGCACTGGCTACCAGTAGAATGGAGAATACTCTTCAAGATTGGTCGGCTGACATTCAAATCCCTGCACAATCTGGGCCCTGGATACATGAAGGACTTACTGAAGCTGCACCACACCTCTCACAACCTCAGATCAGCAAGTTCTATAAACTTGGTCACTCCCAGAGTGCACCTCAAAAAATCTGGAGACAGAGCCTTCTGTCATGCTGCCCCTACTCTTTGGAACTCCCTGCCACACCCAGTAAAGACAGCACCATCCCTGGAGCTATTCAAATCCAGACTGAAAAGCCACCTATTTAGCCTGGCATTTCCGGACTTATAAAACTTTTCCTCTGTACCATGATGGTCTGAGCCATGCTTATGTGCTTTGAGTCCTACGGGGAGAAAAGCGCTTTACAAATGTTATTTGTTATTGTTGTTATGCTGACTTTTTTTTACTGGATTAACCATATGCTTGTTGCGGAGTTTTAACACAAACACTGCTTGTGCCAGAAGATCAACAGGGCTGCCAGGCATCTGGCCTTGTTTACAAGAAAATAAATATGGCAGTCTCCATCTCCTTCTCACCTCGGGTTCCCTTTGAAAATTGAAGCAGTCACTGAATAGAGGCAGCCACTCTCTTCCTGTGAGTTGCTCCGATACCTCCGCAGGTGGGGCTTGCAGCATATGTCCTGCAAAACTTTCTGCTCATGCTTGAGTCAATCATGAAGCCTCTCTTCAAAATGCACACAATCATAAGCCACTTGCATTTATGATTCGAGTGGCTCTGATACTTCTGTGGAGCAGGACTTAGCAATCTCCTCTCCACTTTCCTAAGTTTTGCAGCAAGTAGGCCTGATTTGATCTGCACTACAAGTAAAAGTAAGTAACCTGTACTGCGCTCCACACGTTACCCAGGAGGGTCATCACTAACAAGGGAAGAGATACCCGACAGTGCGAACAATTCTGTGGGAGGACTGTGACGATACTTATCAGTGATTGCAATCCTCGCTGCATCCTCTTTTGTTTACATTCACATTATTCTTCATTTTCCCTAGGCTGCTTATTTGTACAGTACCGTATATCTATGCTGGTCGCAATCTTCTTGTCTAATGCTGGGCATAGCAAAGAAATGAACAGCGCTACTTAAAAACAGATAAGTGCCTACCTGCAAGAGAGTGCAAGCCCCACTTGTGGGATAAAATACACACCTATCATACACATAACCTGTCTACCACTGGAGGATGTTGGTTTCCTGTAACAGCTTGCATGTAACTTGTTAAGTACTCGTCCCTCCCACTGCGGAGAAGTCATCCCCCTATGGGAGGGGACCTAACACTAACTAAATCCTAACCTATGCATATGCATAGCCTGGGTGCGCTACCAAGTAAAATCGAAAATTGAAAATTGCGCAAAAGATGGATCAGCGCATCATAATGCTGGGCATACACAGCTCGATTTTGCCGCTCGACTCTCCCGCTCAATCCTTTCACCGCTTGATTCCGCAGGCAATTCTCTTATCTTCCACTCATTTTTCCTATCTTTTTCCATTCACTTCAATCCGGAATCGAGCAGCAAAACGATTGGGTGGGAAGTCGGACATGTCGAAAATTATCTATGGAGATATCTTAATGGCTCAAAATCGAGCGGTGTATTCCCAGCATTACAAATGTTATCAGGCATCAAATCACTGGCAACCATCCTGACGAGAGCAGCTGACCATGGGTCTCACGCTGACATATGACGCATGCACTGCCCACTGTTTTCTATATCCAGAGTCAGCGTCATGTAGGGGCCAAAAAATCTGTTTAACATAACAGAAGTTTTATTATATCAGAGTTTACTATACCAGGTGTTGCTCCCATAGACTTATAATGGAGTTTGGCTGGGACCTGTAGAGGTAGTTTTCTATTCCTGAGTTTATTATAACGAGATCATACTGTACTAGTGACCTTAGCCCATTTAAAAACGGGCTAGATCTGTCACCGCGCACACCCACCCACCGCTCATGCACGCACGCCTGTCCCTTCCTCCCCTTCAGTGTCCCCTTCAGTGTCTCTGCGTCCCTCTCTGCACAAGCGCAGTACAACAAAACACACACAGGGACATGGGACGCAGAGACACTTGGGTTTTATTACTGTATAGCCTAAACAAACATGCAGATCAGGTGCTTTGAGTAAGGTCAGCCTGAATTTGCCTCTTCACGCCTGTTTCAGGTGTCTGATGCAGACACTAATGATCCTTAAAAGAATTTGTGCCAGCTAGCTCCGGTTCACTGTCATGTGGGTTGTATCCATCACCTCCCCGCTCAGAGGCGGAGCAGCATGTATAGCTGAGGCCTGACCACAGCTCGCTCATCTACATGCACAACTTTCACCACAGCAGTCACCGCCCAGCACTCGGGGGTTGCACTTTGGTAGTGACTCATGTATAAGCCGAGACCCCAACTTTTAGGTCACTTTTTTGGGGTCCAAAACCTAGGCTTATACATGGTGTATATATACATTAGGTATATTCTATATTTCAGATGCAGCCTTGCAAGAGAGCTGAATGTCCAGTATTATGCTGGCATCCCAAGTTTTTATTTCCCGTTTAATGCATCCCAAAATTGTATTTGCTTTAGTTGCTGTTTTCAATCAGTATTTCTAAGTACTTCTCCACGTTTAATGTCCACATCTTTATCCTGTGTTTTTTTTGTATGGTGCTAGACCATTGGTATGAACAAGCAGTGGCTTTACATTTTTCATCATTGAACTTTATCTGCCATTTATTTGCCCATGTAGACATCCTATCCAGATCCTTCTGCAATATGCCAATATCTTCCTGAGAGTTGATAATTCTGCACAACTTTGTATCATCTGTAAAAATAGCAACAATATTTCATACTTCATCTACTAGGTCATTAAATCAATTGACAAGTGTTGGACCCAGTACCAACCCCTGTTAATAGTCACCCATTCTGAATACGAATCATTGACAACTCTTTGCTTTCTGTTATTAGCCTGTACCTTATCCACACAGCATTAGCTTGAAACACAGCATTAGCTTGAAAAAGAGGTATCGCCTCGAAATGTCGCAATGTTTGCTGTGATGACAACAATAAAAGAACGTGAAATATATCCTGGATGGTGCTGGCTTACTTTCTTTTCCTGTACCTTATCCATGCACACAGATTCTTCCTTAATCCTTGCATCCATAACTTCAGCACCAGACTGTTGTTGGGAATGGTATTGAAGGCCTTTCCGAAGTCCAAGTATATCGCATCTACATCATTCCCAGTATCCACACTAGCATTCACCACCTCATAAAAGCTGAGCATGTTAGTCAATCAAGATGTTTCCGTTGTTAAGGGCTCAGACACACTATAAGCGCATTCCTGAGCACTTTTTGGCCATTAAAGCTTTCTGAGCGCTTTTTTAAAGCGGAACTGAACTCAGAACATCCTCTCTGCTCAAAATTATACACAACAGAATATTAACGTTTAAACAAAAACATTTCTTTGTTACAGCCGATATAAATCCTAAATTAAATCTGCACTGTTTCTACTTCCTGATTCTTGGAAGCAGACATATTGCTAACAGCCTGTGCTTTCAAATGAGCTTGACTGCCTTATCTGCTGTGGCAATCATGTGATGCAGGGAGAGATCAAATTACAACTTGTGATTAGACACAAATGAGGGGGGAAATTAAACAGGCTAAATGCTCCAAATACATACAGGGTACATTCCTCTGTTTTCCTTCTGTCCTGCGCAAGGGTTCAGGTCCACTTTAAAAATGCTCCCGTTGACTTAGGCTAGGTCCACACTAGACACAGTTGCAGGACGGACACTGCAGTCCGGATCAGGGGAAGATTAGGGGAAGTACCACCGTACTGCAAACTGATGAAAGTGCATCAGTTTTGCATCAGTTTCCGTTCAGTTTTTCCCTGACAGAAAACGTCTCTATCATTAGGAAGGAGTGGGAGGGTTTTTTTGGGCCAATCATAAAGCTCAGGCTATCCGTTTTCACATCAGTTTTTTGCCTGTGGAGCTGGAGATGCGTTTTCTCATTGCTTTTCACTACCCCTGCGTGTATCCGTGGTCCTGATCCGTTGCGTGAAAATGCAGCAGATCCGGACCTTCTGTTCAGGTTTTGAAAACGGGTCCCCGCAAACGCAGACGGATCCGTTTTTTTACTTGGGTGAGGCTGGCTGCTTTTTTGAACATTAGTATCCGGGACTCCGTTTTTCATCAGCTTTGAAAAACGCAGCCACGGATACGTTTCCAGACCTAGTGTGGACCAGGCCTTACATTAAAATTGCTTTAAAATCGTGATCATGGTAAAATCGCACAATTTTACCGCAATCACGATTTTAATGTAAGACAATGGGAGCTTTTAATGTAAGTCAATGGGAGCTTTTTTTTAAAAAAAAAAAGCTCTCAAAGTTTTGATGGCCAAATAGCACTCAGAAAAGTGCTTATAGTGTGTCTGAGCCCGAATACTGATAAATTAGATTATTCTGTGCTATGAAGTCTTGTATAGCATTTCTTAGGAAACCCAAGGAGTTTTGAATCAGGATGATACCATTTATTGGCTAACTTAGAGATGGATAAACATTGAGCTTTCGGCTTATAAAAAGCCTTCGTCGGACTGGTTCCTGACCAAAACTGAAAAGCACAGCTTATATACACTGACATACAGAGGAGAAACATTCTTTAGCAAACATAAATGTAATTAGATGCCTCAACTGTTACTGAGGAGGCTTTCCCAGGCATCCTGGCTAAATTGATAAGATCAACAGTTCCCTCAACATGACATGAAGTAGATTCTGGTGATGGGGAGACATTGTAAATTCAAAGCTCAAATTGTAACTGGGCTGGTTACATGCACCATTAATTCTAAGCTTAAGAGAATTGTGGCATTTAAAACCAGCACATGAAAGCAAATAAAATGAATAGTGACAGTGAACACCATCTTACACAGCATATGGCACACAAAATGAATGAAAAGATAGAAACATTAAAATTAAAAGAATTGTGGCATTTAAAACCCATCGTACCAGCACAAGAAGTTAAGAGTCCTTGTTTAAACCATCTTCTACAGTTTTGAACCAATGTATAAACTTTGTTTCTGGTGATAGTCTCATGTTTCCCGATTTGAAGCCACCCATTAATACAGCAATGCGGAAATTGCTTGAACTGTGTCCAGGTAAAGAAAAGTGTGTTGGTATTGGTAGATCAGTATATTTTGTAATATCCATTTTTCTGTTGTTGATAGTGAATCTGTGGTGTGTCATGCGATCACGCAGTGGTTGACTTGTTTCTCCCACATAAATTCCTTTGGGGCATTTTGCACACATGATCAGGTATACCACATTAGATGAGTCGCAGGAAAAGGTGCCTTGTACTTTGTATTCCTGTTGTGTACCTGGTATTAGTATCCTGTCAGTGGAATGGATGTGTTTACAGCTCCCACACCTTTTCCCTCGGCAGGGGAATATTCCATTCTGTTCTGGCCTATTTAAGACACTCCTTACTATCATCTGCTTAAGATTGGGTGGCTGTCGGAACGCTAGGAGGGGAGGTTCAGGGAATATCTCTTTCAGTCTCTGATCCTTGTGTAGAACACAGGATGAAGTTCTTTTGCAATCTTTCTTAAGATTTCCAGGCGTGGGTTGTAGGTGACTACCAGTGGGAAACTGCTCTCTTCCTGGTTCTGCTTGTACTCCAGGAGCTGAGTCCTAGGGATGTTGTTAGCTTTCTTGATTTGGGTCTCAGCCATTAGAGGATTGTATCCCTGTTTAATGAAATTCTTCTTCAGGTAACCCAGGTGTTTGTCTCTGTCATCCCTGTCAGAACAGATCCGATTGCATCTTATTGCCTGGCTGTAAATTATGGAATTCTTTATATGTTTGAGGTGGAAACTGTCATACCTGAGGTATGTGGGACGATCCATCGGTTTGTGGTACATGGACGTTTTTAGGCTGTTCTCTCTGATGTATATGGTGGTGTCAAGAAAATTAATCTCCCTGTGAGAGTAACTCAGTTTCAGTTTGATTGTGGGATGGAAGGCAGTGAAGTTCCTGTGAAATTGGTTAAGATCCTCCTCCCTTGCAGACCAGATGATCAAGATGTCATCTATAAAACGGAAGTAGGCCATGGGTTTTATATGACAAGTATCCAGGTATTCTTCTTCAATCTTTGCCATGAAGAGATTTGCCTACTGCGATGCAAACCGTGAGCCCATTGCCACTCCCATTTGCTGCCTCTCCAAAAGTGAAATAATTGTGGGTGAGAACGAATCTCATCAGTCTAGCAATTGGCTTTATAGGTGTGTCCAAACCTTGAAGATATTTAAGACAGGCTGCAATACCATCATTATGGGAAATGTTGGTGTACAGAGACTCTACTTCCATAGTGGCAAGAATGGTGCCTCCAGGCATGGGGCCGATGGCTGCCAGTTGGTTCTGGAGGTGTGCAGTATCCTGTATGTAGCTGGGTCTTTTACAGATTAGAGGTTTCAAAATGTTTTCCAACCACCCTGAGATATTCTCTGTGAGAGTCCCATTCCCTGAGATAACAACAATAACAATAATATTTATATAGCGCTTTTCTCCCTGGGGACTCGAAGCGCTGTGACCCTGCATTATGCAGTCTCAAAGGCTCGGGAAAAGAGGTGAGTTTTTAGCCTATTTTTAAAGCTGTCCAGAGAAGGAGTCTCTCGTACTGATTGTGGAAGAGAGTTCCATAGAGTAGGGGCTGCGTAGGAAAAGGCCCGAGCACCAAATGTTAAGGGTATCCTGGGAATAATCAGCTTCATCTTGTTGGCAGAGCGGAGGGTGCGTGGAGAGGCATAAAGTTCCAATAGATCCGCTATGTAATTGGGTCCCATGTGGTGTAGAGCCTTGAATGTCAGCAGGCAGAGCTTAAAATTGATTCTCCATTTTACTGGCAACCAGTGAAGAGTTTGCAGTACTGGGGTGATGTGTGAGCTGTGGGGGGCATTGGCTAGGAGTCTGGCTGCAGCATTCTGTACTAGCTGTAAGGGGCACAGAACCTTTTCTGTAGAGCCGATGAACAGGGCGTTGCAGTAGTCTAGGCGGGAGGATACAAATGCATGAACCAGGGCAGGTAGGACTTCAGCTGGGATAAGGTGTTTGATTTTCGCTATATTTCTTAGTTGGAAGAAGGAAGACTTGATGACAGCTGATATTTGCTGTTTGAGTTTTAGATTTCCATCCAGGATCACCCCAAGGTTTGGCACAGAGTCTTTATACTGTACAGTATCTCCCCCAATTGCTAGTTTGAGGTGGTGAGCGTTTTGAACTTTATCCATCATGTGTGGACCACCTACCACCAACACCTCTGTTTTGTCAGAGTTCAGCCTCAGCCAGCTGGTGTTCATCCAATTTTGTAAATCCACTAGACACGCATTTATGAATGCTGATGGGTCTTGGGTGCCAGGCTTAAAGGACAGATACAGTTGTGTGTCATCTGCATAACAATGGTATCCTAGGCAATAGTTCTGGATTATTTTTCCCAGTGGGAGCATGTAGACTGCAAAGAGTAATGGTGATAGTACAGAACCCTGTGGAACTCCATAGGGAAGTGGCACTGGATTAGAGTAGTGTGTGCCCAGACATACTTGCTGTGTCCTGCCAGATTGGAAGGTATGAAACCAGCTAAGAATAGTACCCCTTAGGCCACAGTAATTCTTCAGTCGCTGGATTAGTATTTCATGATCCACAGTATCAAATGCTGCAGACAAGTCAAGAAGAATCAAAATTGAGCAATCACCCTTGTCCCTTGCAGTAAGTAGATCATTCATTACTCGGACGAATGCAATTTCAGTGCTGTGCCTTTTCCTGAATCCTGACTGAAAAGTATCAAAGATGTTGTTATCTGTAAGCCTGGCTTCCAGCTGGTTGGCGACTACTTTCTCGATAACTTTTGATAGGAATGGTAAGTTCGCCACAGGTCTGTAGTTGGTTACAGAATCAGGATCTAGTGATGGATTCTTCAAGATGGGTTTTATGATTGCTTTCTTTAGTTCTTCTGGGAAAAGTCCACTTTGCAAGGAGCACTGAGTGATTTTGTGAAGTACTGGCCTGATCAGCTCTGGGCACTGCATTAAGGATCCAGTTGGGCCAGGATCCAGGTCGCAGGTAGTGGGGCGGAGACTTTGAATGAGAATTCCAAAATCTTCTTCACTCAGAGTGTCAAAGACTTGCCATGGTGGTACTGTAGTAGGCAGATGCAAAGTCCAGTGGTCAATTGATGTTGGTGTAATGCTGGCACGGATGGTAGACACCTTGTTTGTGAAGAAGGCAGAGAATTCTTCACACCTTTCCCTGGAGAATGTGGTTGGGGCTTTTAGGCAGGAAGGATTGCAGAGACATTCCACTGTGTGGAAGAGTTGACCAGCTCTGTTGTTGGCTGTAGATATTTTGTGCGAGATAAAGTCTGATTTTTTTCTTGGTTATTGCTTGTTGGTATTGTCTGAGGTGTTGAATTAGACTAGATTTGTGCTCCTCAGACCCTGATTTACGCCACTGTCTTTCAAGTCTGCGCCCTTTCTTTTTAGATCCATGATGGTTTTGTCAAACCAATTAGCTTTCTGCTTTTTGGTTGCTGATTTGGTGCGCCATGGGGCAATACTGTCAAGTGTTTCATATATCGTGTTGTTGTACTGGGTTACTAGAGTGTTTGAGTCCATTTGACTGTGGAGCAGATTTGTAAAATCCAGGTTGGCAGTTATCCTCTCAGGTGTTAATTTATTCAGGGGACGGATTTTGATTGTTTAGGGAGCTGCTTGATAGGGTGATGTTCAATAGTAAACTGTATTATGTGATGGTCTTCCTGGGTTCCCCTCTTTGTGGACTTTGGGAAGCATGTAAAAGCAGGCGGTTCTCGGCTTTTCCGGGATAAGGGTCTGTACATGAAGCCTGGTGTTTACGGGCAATTTCTTTACCATCCTATTGAGTGCCATCCTGTACCTTTCTGTTGGGTCCTCCTGTAATTTGGCATAGTGCATGGTGTTAGACAACTGTCTTTGTGCCTCCTGGATATAGTCACTGGTGTTCATGATGACTATGGCACCCCTTTACCTGCTGGTTTAATAATAATGTGCTTATTCTCCTTAAGGGATGTGATAGCTTGTCGCTCTTGCAATGTTATGTTATGAGCCAGAGTTTTTCTTTTATTCAGAACCCTGTCAGAGATTTGGCGTCTAAATTTGTTGATGTATTTGTCCAGGGTAGGATTTTTTCCAGCTATAGGGGTCCAGCCGCGTTTTTTTGTGAATCTGGTGTGTGTTGGCTCATTATCAGTAGTGTTGCAAGATTCCTTGTCATAGTAGTGTTCCTTGAGACGTAGCTTCCTGAAGAATTGTTCCATATCACCACAGAGTGCAATCTTGTCTATGGGCTTTGCAGGACAAAATGACAGGCCTTTGGGCAGTACTGCCATTTCAGCTTCAGTGGCCTGATAAGAGGAAAGGTTAATGACACCCGTGGGTTGTTCTTTCTCTGCTGCTTCTGTATCCGGGTGTCCACTCTTTATTCTGAGTCTCAGAAGTTTTTTCTTCTTGTTTTTAATTAAGATCCTCTGCAATTTCCTGTAAAAGGTCTGTAGCTGTTCCCATGCTCCTGTGGGGTCATCAGAGAGGCCTAGTGCACACCGGAGCGTTTCCGCTGCGGTTTGCGATCTGCTTGCGGGTGCGGATCCGCTAGGGTAATGTATTTCAATGGGCTGGTGCACACCAGAGCGGGAGGCGTTTTGCAGAAACGCATACTCCCGGGGTGCTGCAGATTTTGGATTGCGGATGCGTTTCTGCCTCAATGTTAAGTATAGGAAAACCGCAAACCGCTCTGAAAAACGGCACTTCAGAGCGGTTTGCCAGGCGGTTTTTGTTACAGTAGCTGTTCAGTAACAGCTTTACTGTAACAATACATGAAATCTACTATACCAAAACCGCTACACAAAACCGCAAAACGCTAGCTGAAACGCTGCAGAAAAATAAGAAAAAGCGTTTCAAAATCTGCTAGCATTTTGCGGATCTGCTAGCGGTTTTTGGTGTGCACTAGGCCTTAAAGAGGATTTCAGACTTTGTATATGCTCCTGATCAATCCTCTTCAGGTTATAGCAGATAAATGGTCTGCACACAAATGATGTTAATCTTACAGGTCTGTTCCCAGATCTGATTTTTTTTCTCTTTTTGTCCTTCTTAAAGGACTTACGAGACCAAATTTAAAAAAAAAATTCCGTACCTGTATGATTTTTGAATGCACGGAGGACGCCATCTGCGCCCTCCGTGCAGTTCCGCCAGGTCCCTGCTGCTAAATCCCCCCCCCCCCCCCCGAGCCTGTAGCGTGGATCAGGGGGAAGCCCTAGAGCTGCGCAGCCGCACTCGCGTCTGTACAGACTGCGCAGCCGTGACCTCCTCCGGCGGCCATTTTTGAGGAGGCAAGAGAGTGGGGTCAGGATCTGGCCGGGCAGAGGGGAGATTAAGCAGCGGGGACCCGGCGGAACTGTAATTGAAAAAAGGGGGGAATAGTGCTACAAGTGAGACAAGACCAAAGCTAGAAAAGCATATAATTGGTACAAAATTCTTCACTTTATTATATCAAAAAGGGGATAAAATAGATAACTGGATGTCAGACAGAAATAACAAAACCCTCCCACCCACCAATAAAACCCACAAATGCAAGGAGCGAGGACCCAATATTTCAATTGGTGATAAAAAAATAGATGGGTGTAGCTGTAGGCTCACACAGCATGTCACTTCAAATCACGGAAAGATGCTTTGATGCAGTCCGAAATGCCACCAGATGTCCTGTCACAATATGGACACTAAATAGACTGATTGAAGATGAGTCCCACTCGCAGACTCACAAATTATGCAAGACAGACAATACAAGTAACGTGTAACTGGCAGAGAAAGGGCGACAGATGCAAGGCAGATGCGTAAGCAAGGCTGCGGGTGTATGGCTTAATGGCACAAACTGTTCTCATAGATGCAAAGTTCACCAAAGGTTGCCCATCATGCAGCCCAGTAAGCACTCACAGTTCCTGAATCTGCCCGGGCCCTCCTCAGTGACACTCTATTCCGTGGGTGGTGATGGCTTGTGTGTGTCCGAGATTGCGCTGGTTCCAGGACTCCAGCCCGCCAGAAGGATGAAGGTCCTGCGGGTATTGGTGTCCTTCCGCGCGAACACTTCCGTGTATCAGCTTACACGTAGTTTCACATAAGATGAGATGTGTAGTGGGTCCTCAAGCTCCGCCCACCGACCGGTTTCTCGCATGCGCGCTTCCTCAGGGTGTAGTTACACCATGGCTACGGAGTGCATTTTATGCCCTGACTCAAGTGATCCGCCTCCAAGGCGGAATAGACGCAGGTCATACCGAAACAGCAGATACAGAGCGACAGCCGCCCCGGAAAGGGAATGGCAAATCAAAACAGATAAAAGGTATTAGCAGGAATAACAAAAAGTAGCAACGTTTGGGTAAAATCATACCATGCTTATGAAGCAGTGATTAATAGCAGATAGCGCATTGGTAGCAGAGTCCCACCACAGAGAGGGCAGAGCAGGATCCATCCCCAGCCACTCGCAAGATTGTAATTGAAGAGCTAACTGAGGGAAATCAATCGAAGATCTAACACCAGCTCTCACCCAACAGAGGGAACACTTCCCTCCTGTTGGGTTAACGGAGGGGGACAGAGGCAAGGACCAGGGCCGAAGCAAGTGCGGGTGAATCAAAATCAATGGCTATAAAGGGGCCTCACAGAAAGCATTGCAGCCCAACATCTACATTATGCCCAACTGGGGCTAAAGTGTGAAGCTTAAAGATCCAACCGCACTCCCTCTGCTTCAGGATCCTGTCAAAATCCCCCCTGCGAGAGGAAATGTTAAGTTTGTAGATCCCCTTGACCTTCGAGCCCACAAGATCGCCCCCATGAAAATCTTTGTAATGTTGCGCGAGGGGAGTTGTGTATTCCTCTTCTCTTGCATTACGCATATGCTCACCAATCCTCGCCCGCAAGGGACGCGTCGTTTTCCCTATATAATGCATGTTGCAGGGACAGGTGAGCATATACACAACCCCCTCAGTGGCGCAATTAATAAAGGATTCGATCCGGTAGGTTCTCTGGCCAAGGGAGTCAACAAATATCGCAGTGCGGTCCACCAGAGGGCATACCTGACAACCACCACACCGATACATACCACTGGGGGTAGCCTTGCCAAGCCACGTAACAGTGGTACTTCTTTAAAATTCACTCCGAGCCAAATGGTTCCTTAGAGACATGGCTCTCTTGGCAGTCAAATGAGGATAGTCGCCAACTAGGGCCTTAATCTCCTCTGAGGCTGTCAAAACCGGCCAATGTCTGGTTAGAATCTCCTTCAAGGACTCCCAGTGGCTGCCATAAGGGGTGGGGATCCTAAGGACTGACTCCCTCCGAGGGTCCCCGCACTCAGAAGCTCTCTCTCGCTTGCTATGGAGCAGGTGCTTTCTCTCCAGTGCCCATGCTCTCTTGAGGGCCTTCTTTAGAATCTTATGAGGATAACCTCTCTCTCTAAAACGGAGATACATCTCTTTTGATTCTTTAGCAAAGGTTTCATCTGAACCACAATTTCTCCTTAGCCGCTGGAATTCACCAATGGGGATAGACCCAATCTGGCACTGCGGGTGACAGCTGGTGGCGTGCAAGACCGTATTGCCAGCTGTTGGTTTTCTATAGCTGGAGGAGACCAATCTGTTCTCGGTTATCTTTATTCTAAGGTCCAGAAAGTTGAGCCCCACATCGCTCACATCAAAAGTGAGCCTAATATTCAAGGGATTCTCGTTTAGATCCCCGAGAAAAGACTGGAGCTCTCTCGAACTGCCTGTCCACACCATCATGATATCGTCAATGTATCTTATCCATAGGAGGGCGTGCTCCTGCCAAAGCGGATGTTGATACACCACCTTTCGCTCCCAATAGCCTAGGTGTAAATTCGCATAGGCAGGAGCACACGCCGCCCCCATGGATGTTCCCCGTATCTGATGGTAAAACTGCCCATCAAATAGAAAGCAGTTAAAACCCAAAATGAACTCCAGGATCTCCGCCACAAACGCGTTGTGGCAACGATATCCCGGATATGCATCTCGGAGGAAGAAGCGGGTGGCCCCGACCCCCCTCACATGTGGGATCGAGGTGTATAATGATTCCACATCGATCCCCACGAGAAGGGAGCCGGGGGGCACCACAACCCCCTCAATCACTCCAAGGACCTCAGTGGTGTCCCGTACATAGGAGGGCAAGTGAACAACGATGTCCTTTAGCTTCTGATCAACAAATTTGCCAACTCTCTCCAAAGGGCCATTCACTGCTGAGATTATGGGGCGACCAGGGGGGCTGACCAAATTTTTATGTACTTTTGGTAATATATAGATAGTGGGAATAGTGTATTCAGTAATCACCATATACTCCCACTCCTCTTTGGTCAGAACCCTCTGATCGTATCCCGAGTCCAACAGCGAATTGAGATTATTCTTAATAAGTTCAAAGGGGTTATGTTTAAGTTTCCTATATGTCTCCGAGTCTGAGAGCTGTCGTTTAATTTCCCCCAGATAGTCGTCCTCTTTCAAGAGGACTACATTGCCCCCCTTGTCACTTGGTTTAATAACCAACCTAGGAGCACTTTTTAGTTCATTCAGTGCTTGTCTCTCTAGTGTGGAGACATTCTGGACAAGGGGGGCAATGCTCCAATTTACATTTCTGAGATCACTTTCAACCAGCTCAAGGAACACGGAGACATATTTATTAGCGGAGGTCGAGGGCATAAATTTGGATCTCGATTTAAGAGTTGTAAAGGAGGGTACACCAGTTTCATTCGGTACGTCATCCTCCTCCACACAGTCACCGTGCTCATCCTTCATCAATTCTAGCTCAACTATAGACCTCCTGTCAACAGCAGAAGGGACTATGGAGCTATGCAAGGTCTGAGTTTGATCCCCTGATTGTCCAAACATGAGTTTTAAAAGGAGTCTCCTCAGGAATAACACAATATCCTTATAGGCCTCGAACTCATCTCCCAAAGCAGTTGGGACAAAGCTGAGCCCTTTTTCCAGGAGACTAACATGTCTGGGTTCAAGGACAAAGTCAGAGAGATTAATAATATTGTTTGTTACTTGCTTCGGGAATTGCTCGATGACTGCTGGCGACTGGACTGGCTCCGTGTTTGCCTGATGCCCTCCTCCACACTCGAATCCGAGGATTCCGTCTGTTCCCCGTTTTTTTAATCTTTGGATACGGAAGCAGATGATTTATTACTTTTGTCCAGTCTTGTATCTATATTATGGGAATATTGGTTTTTCTTTTTCTTTTTATCTTTATCACTTGCAAAAGTCACCGACTTCACACTATCTGGGGAGGCTGGAGAACTGTCAGGCTTACTTGGCGGAACTGCCTGGAGGGCGCAGATGGCGTCATCCGTACCTGTATGATTTTTGAAGGCACAGAACTTTTTTTTTACATTTGGGCTTGTAAGTCCTTTAAAGGGAAAAGTGGGCTGTACACCAGTCTTATAAGTCTTATAAGACTATCAAACGTGAAAAAGAGTTAAAAAGATAAGATATAGGGATTTATCATAACTGAACTTCTCACTCGAGGATGCTTTCCAGGCCTGGTACCCTGTCAGTTTTCATTTTATTTAGTTTAGACTTCACAGCGCCTTTGCTAAATATTTAAAGCAGAAGACCGGACTCGCATCTGTAATATGCAACTAAGATGTTTCCCTTGTGAAGACAAAAGCAAAGCAAGCAATTTTTCATACATTACTATTCCATTTTGCTTTAACTTTTGTTAAATAATTATACAGTATGATTTCTCGTACAATGTTTATACCTGAGGTTAGATTTGAATAATTTTAGAACTTGCTAAGGACCAGGGCCCGTATGCAATTCATTTTATCACCTGCTTTTTCTCCTAGGTGATATTTTCAAAATTGTCAAAATACATTTAAAACTACCAGCAAGCAAGAAAATACTGGAAATAATTTTGATAAAACATTTTGGTACTTTTTCAGTTGCAAAGTGCTGAACAATTATTTTAAATAGAAAATGAAAAATTATCTCCTAGGAGAAAACTCAGGTGAAAAAGTGAATTGCATACGGGCCAAGGTGATTTTTATTTTTTGTCCTGATATTTAAAACCATAAATTCGAAAGATAGCATACACACTTTTTTTTTTTTTTTTTTAGTTGTAGGCTCTGGGTTTGCTAATGGAACAGAGATATTGGTGGGGGCAAGTTTGAAAACCAATGAAAAAGCTAAATTGCAGATTCATCAAAGAACAAACACTGTTTTTAACATAATTGTCTATTGCTGGCCAATATTTCATTCATTTTAAGGTTTTTTTTTGTGTACTGGTGAACTTGTTGTTTTAGTTACAGAAAAGAGGCTTGAGTGTGCTTCCAGAAACAATAAACCAAAAGGTACATTTAAATGTGGATCCACCAGATGTCACTGTTGCACTAATATGTCAGCCAGTGCCAGACAAATTAAAAGAATTGTTATCATTTAGTATTTATATAGCACTAATAGTGCTTTACAGATTATATGGTCTTTTCACTAACTGTCCCTCAGAAGAGCTCATAATCTAATCCCTACCATACTTATGTCCATCATAGTCTAGGGCAGGGGTCGGGAACCTATGGCTCGCGAGCCATATATGGCTCTTTTCATGCCTGCGTATGGCTCTCTGGCTCGCTAAAAGACGGGTGACAGAGCGGCCAGAGAGCCTGTGTTTAGTAATCTGCCCCGCTGTAATCTGCGCCGCCGCCCCGCCCCCCTCCTCCATGCCGGTAATCTGCGCCACCGCCCCGCCCCCCTCCTCCATGCCGGGTCTTTGTAATTGCGCTGATGCTGGCGCTGCCTGTGTGATGTCACACGTTACGTGTGACACATTGGCGCAGCCGGCGGGAACTGAGGCAGCTTGGCGGGGGGAGGAGCCGACCCCACGACGTGCGACCCGGAGGCAGCCGCACCCATAGGTACTGCTCCGGAGCGCACAAGCCAGCAGCAGCCGTCGCCGCCGCCGCAGGAGCCGCCGCAGTCACTCCAGGACAGGTCCAGGAGGTCACTCCAGTCTGGTAAATTCATTTGTGGGGAAATCGTCTGCCAATGAGATAGGATAGGCATTTGTGGGGAAATCGTCTGCCAATGAGATTGCATTTGTAGGGAAATTGTCTGCCAATGAGATTGCATTTGTGGGGAAATAGTCTGCCAATTGAGATTGCATTTGTGGGGAAAGCGTCTGCCAATGAGATTGCACTTGTGGGGAAATTGTCTGCTAATGAGATTGTACTTGTGGGGAAATCGTCTGCCAATGAGATTGCACTTGTGGGGAAATTGTCTGCCAATGAGATTGCATTTGTGGGGAAATCGTCTGCCAATGAGATTGCATCTGCCAATGAAATTGCATTTGTGGGGAAATAGTTTGCCAATGAGATTGCATTTGCGGGGAAATTGTCTGTCAATGAGATTGCACTTGTGGGGAAATCGTCTGCCAATGAGATTGCACTTGTGGGGAAATTGTCTGCCAATGAGATTGCATTTGTGGGGAAATCGTCTGCCAATGAGATTGCATTTGTAGGGAAATTGTCTGCCAATGAGATTGCATTTGTGGGGAAATAGTCTGCCAATTGAGATTGCATTTGTGGGGAAAGCGTCTGCCAATGAGATTGCATTTGTGGGGAAATCGTCTGCCAATGAGATTGCACTTGTGGGGAAATTGTCTGCTAATGAGATTGTACTTGTGGGGAAATCGTCTGCCAATGAGATTGCACTTGTGGGGAAATTGTCTGCCAATGAGATTGCATTTGTGGGGAAATCGTCTGCCAATGAGATTGCATCTGCCAATGAAATTGCATTTGTGGGGAAATAGTTTGCCAATGAGATTGCATTTGCGGGGAAATTGTCTGTCAATGAGATTGCACTTGTGGGGAAATCGTCTGCCAATGAGATTGCACTTGTGGGGAAATTGTCTGCCAATGAGATTGCATTTGTGGGGAAATCGTCTGCCAATGAGATTGCACTTGTGGGGAAATCGTCTGCCAATGAGATTGCACTTGTGGGGAAATCGTCTGCCAATGTATTTAGTTTTAAACATATTGTATGGCTCTCACAGAATTTCATTTTAAAATATGTCGTGTTTATGGCTCTCTCGGCCAAAAAGGTTCCCTACCCCTGGTCTAGGGCCTAATTTAGGAGGAAGCTAATAAACCTGTATGTTTTTGAAATGTGGGAGGAAACCGGAGCAAACTCATGCCAACATGGGAGAACAAACAAACTCCATGCAGATCATGTCCTGTATGAATGTGAAGTTTACCTTGTAATCGTGTTTACGTTTCAAAAACTTTTATTTGGCATGAAGTGCCGTTGTTTAGAAAAAAATACATAATAACAGCATATAAAAATAGTGCAACAATTAAGGCAAGTCACATGACAAGTTGAAGAGGACTTAAACATGTCAATTTAGCATTAGACTTAAGTAATTTAGCGTAGCTTATTGTGGCCCAGATGTAAATACAATTTAAAGAAAGGTCATCACTTGTCTTGGAGTCATGATCCTTATGATGCAGGGAAATTTTAGAATTATGATTCTAGTTGGGTCTGTGAGCTTCTAGGTAAACTGTGAGTGGTCCAAAGGTCCCACACGCTCTGCAAATGGTTGATCTGATTATCCACAATAGCACTGATACGGTCACAGGTAAGGGTATGGTTAATCCAATCGATCACCTGGGTGACTTATAATTTAGGGCAATTTCAATTACTTGCAATGTGAGTTTTCACGGCCATGACAATACATTGAATCAGTTTATGTTGTACATGGGGTATACAGTCTAGCTTTAAACCCAACAGCATCATTTTCTGGTCTAGGGAGATCTGGTGGGAGAACATTCTATTGATCAGGGAGTGAATTCTTCCCCAAAGCTGTGGGACCCTCAGATATGTGAGACCCCTGAACAAAGTGGATCACTGGCAGGGTCCTATTTGTGCAGTCAGTGCGGGACTAGGTAAGTGCGGTGCATGTTAGTGGCTCATTGTAATCGTGTTTTGAT